>NW_026061057.1:0-249000 GCF_929443795.1 Astur gentilis
CAGAGACTCAGCATCTCATGGTGCTCGCTCTCGGCAGAAACTTTTTCTGAAAAGGCAAACATCTGGCTCCTTCTCCCACAAGGAAGGTGCCAGCCCTGAAAGCTCTTGCTGGTCTTCACTATCCCTCTGCAGCCTATCTATAGCCGCAACAGCACTGGGGATCTCTGCTTTCCCAGAGACTCAGCATGTCACGGTGCTCGTTCTCGGCAGAAACTTTTTCTGAAAAGGCAAACGTCTGGCTCCTTCTCCCACAAGGAAGGTGCCAGCCCTGAAAGCTCTTGCTGGTCTTCACCATCCCCCTGCAGCCTATCCACAAGCACAACAGCACTGGGGATCTCTGCTTTCCCAGAGACTCAGCATGTCACGGTGCTCGTTCTCGGCCGAAAGTTTTTCTGAAAAGGCAAACGTCTGGCTCCTTCTCCCACAAGGAAGGTGCCAGCCCTGAAAGATCTTGCTGGTCTTCACTATCCCTCTGCAGCCTATCTTTAGCCGCAACAGCACTGGGGATCTCTGCTTTCCCAGAGACTCAGCATCTCATGGTGCTCGCTCTCGGCAGAGCCTTTTTCTGAAAAGGCAAAAGTCTGGCTCCTTCTCCCACAAGGAAGGTGCCAGCCCTGAAAGATCTTGCTGGTCTTCACCGTCCCCCTGCAGCCTATCCACAGGCACAACAGCACTGGGGATCTCTGCTTTCCCAGAGACTCAGCATGTCACGGTGCTCGCTCTCGGCAGAGCCTTTTTCTGAAAAGGCAAACGTCTGGCTCCTTCTCCCACAAGGAAGGTGCCAGCCCTGAAAGATCTTGCTGGTCTTCACTATCCCTCTGCAGCCTATCTTTAGCCGCAACAGCACTGGGGATCTCTGCTTTCCCAGAGACTCAGCATGTCACGGTGCTCGTTCTCGGCCGAAAGTTTTTCTGAAAAGGCAAACGTCTGGCTCCTTCTCCCACAAGGAAGGTGCCAGCCCTGAAAGATCTTGCTGGTCTTCACTATCCCTCTGCAGCCTATCCACAGGCACAACAGCACTGGGGATCTCTGCTTTCCCAGAGACTCAGCATGTCACGGTGCTCGTTCTCGGCCGAAAGTTTTTCTGAAAAGGCAAACGTCTGGCTCCTTCTCCCACAAGGAAGGTGCCAGCCCTGAAAGATCTTGCTGGTCTTCACTATCCCTCTGCAGCCTATCCACAGGCACAACAGCACTGGGGATCTCTGCTTTCCCAGAGACTCAGCATGTCACGGTGCTCGTTCTCGGCCGAAAGTTTTTCTGAAAAGGCAAACGTCTGGCTCCTTCTCCCACAAGGAAGGTGCCAGCCCTGAAAGATCTTGCTGGTCTTCACCGTCCCCCTGCAGCCTATCCACAGGCACAACAGCACTGGGGATCTCTGCTTTCCCAGAGACTCAGCATGTCACGGTGCTCGCTCTCGGCAGAGCCTTTTTCTGAAAAGGAAAACGTCTGGCTCCTTCTCCCACAAGGAAGGTGCCAGCCCTGAAAGATCTTGCTGGTCTTCACTATCCCTCTGCAGCCTATCTTTAGCCGCAACAGCACTGGGGATCTCTGCTTTCCCAGAGACTCAGCATGTCACGGTGCTCGTTCTCGGCCTAAAGTTTTTCTGAAAAGGCAAACGTCTGGCTCCTTCTCCCACAAGGAAGGTGCCAGCCCTGAAAGATCTTGCTGGTCTTCACCGTCCCCCTGCAGCCTATCCACAGGCACAACAGCACTGGGGATCTCTGCTTTCCCAGAGACTCAGCATGTCACGGTGCTCGCTCTCGGCAGAAACTTTTTCTGAAAAGGCAAACGTCTGGCTCCTTCTCCCACAAGGAAGGTGCCAGCCCTGAAAGATCTTGCTGGTCTTCACTATCCCTCTGCAGCCTATCCACAGGCACAACAGCACTGGGGATCTCTGCTTTCCCAGAGACTCAGCATGTCACGGTGCTCGTTCTCGGCCGAAAGTTTTTCTGAAAAGGCAAACGTCTGGCTCCTTCTCCCACAAGGAAGGTGCCAGCCCTGAAAGATCTTGCTGGTCTTCACTATCCCTCTGCAGCCTATCCACAGGCACAACAGCACTGGGGATCTCTGCTTTCCCAGAGACTCAGCATGTCACGGTGCTCGTTCTCGGCCGAAAGTTTTTCTGAAAAGGCAAACGTCTGGCTCCTTCTCCCACAAGGAAGGTGCCAGCCCTGAAAGATCTTGCTGGTCTTCACCGTCCCCCTGCAGCCTATCCACAGGCACAACAGCACTGGGGATCTCTGCTTTCCCAGAGACTCAGCATGTCACGGTGCTCGCTCTCGGCAGAGCCTTTTTCTGAAAAGGAAAACGTCTGGCTCCTTCTCCCACAAGGAAGGTGCCAGCCCTGAAAGATCTTGCTGGTCTTCACTATCCCTCTGCAGCCTATCTTTAGCCGCAACAGCACTGGGGATCTCTGCTTTCCCAGAGACTCAGCATGTCACGGTGCTCGTTCTCGGCCTAAAGTTTTTCTGAAAAGGCAAACGTCTGGCTCCTTCTCCCACAAGGAAGGTGCCAGCCCTGAAAGATCTTGCTGGTCTTCACCGTCCCCCTGCAGCCTATCCACAGGCACAACAGCACTGGGGATCTCTGCTTTCCCAGAGACTCAGCATGTCACGGTGCTCGCTCTCGGCAGAAACTTTTTCTGAAAAGGCAAACGTCTGGCTCCTTCTCCCACAAGGAAGGTGCCAGCCCTGAAAGATCTTGCTGGTCTTCACCGTCCCCCTGCAGCCTATCCACAGGCACAACAGCACTGGGGATCTCTGCTTTCCCAGAGACTCAGCATGTCACGTTGCTCGTTCTCGGCAGAAAGTTTTTCTGAAAAGGCAAACGTCTGGCTCCTTCTCCCACAAGGAAGGTGCCAGCCCTGAAAGCTCTTGCAGGTCTTCACTATCCCTCTGCAGCCTATCTTTAGCCGCAACAGCACTGGGGATCTCTGCTTTTCCAGAGACTCAGCATGTCACGGTGCTCGTTCTCGGCAGAAACTTTTTCTGAAAAGGCAAACGTCTGGCTCCTTCTCCCACAAGGAAGGTGCCAGCCCTGAAAGATCTTGCTGGTCTTCACCGTCCCCCTGCAGCCTATCCACAGGCACAACAGCACTGGGGATCTCTGCTTTCCCAGAGACTCAGCATCTCATGGTGCTCGCTCTCAGCAGAGCCTTTTTCTGAAAAGGCAAGCGTCTGGCTCCTTCTCCCATAAGGAAGGTGCCAGCCCTGAAAGATCTTGCTGGTCTTCACTATCCCTCTGCAGCCTATCTTTAGCCGCAACAGCACTGGGGATCTCTGCTTTCCCAGAGACTCAGCATGTCACGGTGCTCGTTCTCGGCAGAAAGTTTTTCTGAAAAGGGAAACATCTGGCTCCTTCACCCACAAGGAAGGTGCCAGCCCTGAAAGCTCTTGCAGGTCTTCACTATCCCTCTGCAGCCTATCTTTATTCGCAACAGCACTGGGGATCTCTGCTTTCCCAGAGACTCAGCATGTCACGGTGCTCGTTCTCGGCAGAAACTTTTTCTGAAAAGGCAAACGTCTGGCTCCTTCTCCCACAAGGAAGGTGCCAGCCCTGAAAGATCTTGCTGGTCTTCACTATCCCTCTGCAGCCTATCTTTAGCCGCAACAGCACTGGGGATCTCTGCTTTCCCAGAGACTCAGCATCTCATGGTGCTCGCTCACGGCAGAGCCTTTTTCTGAAAAGGCAAACGTCTGGCTCCTTCTCCCACAAGGAAGGTGCCAGCCCTGAAAGCTCTTGCTGGTCTTCACCATCCCCCTGCAGCCTATCCACAAGCACAACAGCACTGGGGATCTCTGCTTTCCCAGAGACTCAGCATGTCACGGTGCTCGTTCTCGGCCGAAAGTTTTTCTGAAAAGGCAAACGTCTGGCTCCTTCTCCCACAAGGAAGGTGCCAGCCCTGAAAGATCCTGCTGGTCTTCACTATCCCTCTGCAGCCTATCCACAGGCACAACAGCACTGGGGATCTCTGCTTTCCCAGAGACTCAGCATGTCACGGTGCTCGTTCTCGGCCGAAAGTTTTTCTGAAAAGGCAAACGTCTGGCTCCTTCTCCCACAAGGAAGGTGCCAGCCCTGAAAGATCTTGCTGGTCTTCACTATCCCTCTGCAGCCTATCTTTAGCCGCAACAGCACTGGGGATCTCTGCTTTCCCAGAGACTCAGCATCTCATGGTGCTCGCTCTCGGCAGAGCCTTTTTCTGAAAAGGCAAACGTCTGGCTCCTTCTCCCACAAGGAAGGTGCCAGCCCTGAAAGCTCTTGCAGGTCTTCACTATCCCTCTGCAGCCTATCTTTAGCCGCAACAGCACTGGGGATCTCTGCTTTCCCAGAGACTCAGCATGTCACGGTGCTCGTTCTCGGCAGAAACTTTTTCTGAAAAGGCAAACGTCTGGCTCCTTCTCCCACAAGGAAGGTGACAGCCCTGAAAGATCTTGCTGGTCTTCACCGTCCCCCTGCAGCCTATCCACAGGCACAACAGCACTGGGGATCTCTGCTTTCCCAGAGACTCAGCATGTCACGGTGCTCGCTCTCGGCAGAGCCTTTTTCTGAAAAGGAAAACGCCTGGCTCCTTCTCCCACAAGGAAGGTGCCAGCCCTGAAAGATCTTGCTGGTCTTCACTATCCCTCTGCAGCCTATCTTTAGCCGCAACAGCACTGGGGATCTCTGCTTTCCCAGAGACTCAGCATGTCACGGTGCTCGTTCTCGGCCTAAAGTTTTTCTGAAAAGGCAAACGTCTGGCTCCTTCTCCCACAAGGAAGGTGCCAGCCCTGAAAGATCTTGCTGGTCTTCACCGTCCCCCTGCAGCCTATCCACAGGCACAACAGCACTGGGGATCTCTGCTTTCCCAGAGACTCAGCATGTCACGGTGCTCGCTCTCGGCAGAAACTTTTTCTGAAAAGGCAAACGTCTGGCTCCTTCTCCCACAAGGAAGGTGCCAGCCCTGAAAGATCTTGCTGGTCTTCACCGTCCCCCTGCAGCCTATCCACAGGCACAACAGCACTGGGGATCTCTGCTTTCCCAGAGACTCAGCATGTCACGGTGCTCGTTCTCGGCAGAAACTTTTTCTGAAAAGGCAAACGTCTGGCTCCTTCTCCCACAAGGAAGGTGCCAGCCCTGAAAGCTCTTGCAGGTCTTCACTATCCCTCTGCAGCCTATCTTTAGCCGCAACAGCACTGGGGATCTCTGCTTTTCCAGAGACTCAGCATGTCACGGTGCTCGTTCTCGGCAGAAACTTTTTCTGAAAAGGCAAACGTCTGGCTCCTTCTCCCACAAGGAAGGTGCCAGCCCTGAAAGATCTTGCTGGTCTTCACCGTCCCCCTGCAGCCTATCCACAGGCACAACAGCACTGGGGATCTCTGCTTTCCCAGAGACTCAGCATCTCATGGTGCTCGCTCTCGGCAGAGCCTTTTTCTGAAAAGGCAAACGTCTGGCTCCTTCTCCCACAAGGAAGGTGCCAGCCCTGAAAGCTCTTGCTGGTCTTCACCATCCCCCTGCAGCCTATCCACAAGCACAACAGCACTGGGGATCTCTGCTTTCCCACAGACTCAGCATGTCACGGTGCTCGTTCTCGGCAGAAACTTTTTCTGAAAAGGCAAACGTCTGGCTCCTTCTCCCACAAGGAAGGTGACAGCCCTGAAAGATCTTGCTGGTCTTCACCGTCCCCCTGCAGCCTATCCACAGGCACAACAGCACTGGGGATCTCTGCTTTCCCAGAGACTCAGCATGTCACGGTGCTCGCTCTCGGCAGAGCCTTTTTCTGAAAAGGAAAACGCCTGGCTCCTTCTCCCACAAGGAAGGTGCCAGCCCTGAAAGATCTTGCTGGTCTTCACTATCCCTCTGCAGCCTATCTTTAGCCGCAACAGCACTGGGGATCTCTGCTTTCCCAGAGACTCAGCATGTCACGGTGCTCGTTCTCGGCCTAAAGTTTTTCTGAAAAGGCAAACGTCTGGCTCCTTCTCCCACAAGGAAGGTGCCAGCCCTGAAAGATCTTGCTGGTCTTCACCGTCCCCCTGCAGCCTATCCACAGGCACAACAGCACTGGGGATCTCTGCTTTCCCAGAGACTCAGCATGTCACGGTGCTCGCTCTCGGCAGAAACTTTTTCTGAAAAGGCAAACGTCTGGCTCCTTCTCCCACAAGGAAGGTGCCAGCCCTGAAAGATCTTGCTGGTCTTCACCGTCCCCCTGCAGCCTATCCACAGGCACAACAGCACTGGGGATCTCTGCTTTCCCAGAGACTCAGCATGTCACGGTGCTCGTTCTCGGCAGAAACTTTTTCTGAAAAGGCAAACGTCTGGCTCCTTCTCCCACAAGGAAGGTGCCAGCCCTGAAAGCTCTTGCAGGTCTTCACTATCCCTCTGCAGCCTATCTTTAGCCGCAACAGCACTGGGGATCTCTGCTTTTCCAGAGACTCAGCATGTCACGGTGCTCGTTCTCGGCAGAAACTTTTTCTGAAAAGGCAAACGTCTGGCTCCTTCTCCCACAAGGAAGGTGCCAGCCCTGAAAGATCTTGCTGGTCTTCACCGTCCCCCTGCAGCCTATCCACAGGCACAACAGCACTGGGGATCTCTGCTTTCCCAGAGACTCAGCATCTCATGGTGCTCGCTCTCGGCAGAGCCTTTTTCTGAAAAGGCAAACGTCTGGCTCCTTCTCCCACAAGGAAGGTGCCAGCCCTGAAAGCTCTTGCTGGTCTTCACCATCCCCCTGCAGCCTATCCACAAGCACAACAGCACTGGGGATCTCTGCTTTCCCACAGACTCAGCATGTCACGGTGCTCGTTCTCGGCCGAAAGTTTTTCTGAAAAGGCAAACGTCTGGCTCCTTCTCCCACAAGGAAGGTGCCAGCCCTGAAAGCTCTTGCTGGTCTTCACTATCCCTCTGCAGCCTATCTTTAGCCGCAACAACACTGGGGATCTCTGCTTTCCCAGAGACTCAGCATGTCACGGTGCTCGTTCTCGGCAGAAACTTTTTCTGAAAAGGCAAACGTCTGGCTCCTTCTCCCACAAGGAAGGTGCCAGCCCTGAAAGATCTTGCTGGTCTTCAATATCCCTCTGCAGCCTATCTTTAGCCACAACAGCACTGGGGATCTCTGCTTTCCCAGAGACTCAGCATGTCACGGTGCTCGTTCTCGGCAGAAAGTTTTTCTGAAAAGGCAAACATCTGGCTCCTTCTCCCACAAGGAAGGTGCCAGCCCTGAAAGCTCTTGCAGGTCTTCACTATCCCTCTGCAGCCTATCTTTAGCCGCAACAGCACTGGGGATCTCTGCTTTCCCAGAGACTCAGCATGTCACGGTGCTCGTTCTCGGCAGAAACTTTTTCTGAAAAGGCAAACGTCTGGCTCCTTCTCCCACAAGGAAGGTGCCAGCCCTGAAAGATCTTGCTGGTCTTCACCGTCCCCCTGCAGCCTATCCACAGGCACAACAGCACTGGGGATCTCTGCTTTCCCAGAGACTCAGCATGTCACGGTGCTCGCTCTCGGCAGAAACTTTTTCTGAAAAGGCAAACGTCTGGCTCCTTCTCCCACAAGGAAGGTGCCAGCCCTGAAAGATCTTGCTGGTCTTCACCGTCCCCCTGCAGCCTATCCACAGGCACAACAGCACTGGGGATCTCTGCTTTCCCAGAGACTCAACATGTCACGGTGCTCGTTCTCGGCAGAAACTTTTTCTGAAAAGGCAAACGTCTGGCTCCTTCTCCCACAAGGAAGGTGCCAGCCCTGAAAGCTCTTGCAGGTCTTCACTATCCCTCTGCAGCCTATCTTTAGCCGCAACAGCACTGGGGATCTCTGCTTTCCCAGAGACTCAGCATGTCACGGTGCTCGTTCTCGGCAGAAACTTTTTCTGAAAAGGCAAACGTCTGGCTCCTTCTCCCACAAGGAAGGTGCCAGCCCTGAAAGCTCTTGCAGGTCTTCACTATCCCTCTGCAGCCTATCTTTAGCCGCAACAGCACTGGGGATCTCTGCTTTCCCAGAGACTCAGCATGTCACGGTGCTCGTTCTCAGCAGAAACTTTTTCTGAAAAGGCAAACGTCTGGCTCCTTCTCCCACAAGGAAGGTGCCAGCCCTGAAAGATCTTGCTGGTCTTCACCGTCCCCCTGCAGCCTATCCACAGGCACAACAGCACTGGGGATCTCTGCTTTCCCAGAGACTCAGCATCTCATGGTGCTCGCTCTCGGCAGAGCCTTTTTCTGAAAAGGCAAACGTCTGGCTCCTTCTCCCACAAGGAAGGTGCCAGCCCTGAAAGCTCTTGCTGGTCTTCACCATCCCCCTGCAGCCTATCCACAAGCACAACAGCACTGGGGATCTCTGCTTTCCCAGAGACTCAGCATGTCACGGTGCTCGTTCTCGGCCGAAAGTTTTTCTGAAAAGGCAAACGTCTGGCTCCTTCTCCCACAAGGAAGGTGCCAGCCCTGAAAGATCTTGCTGGTCTTCACTATCCCTCTGCAGCCTATCTTTAGCCGCAACAGCACTGGGGATCTCTGCTTTCCCAGAGACTCAGCATGTCACGGTGCTCGTTCTCGGCAGAAACTTTTTCTGAAAAGGCAAACGTCTGGCTCCTTCTCCCACAAGGAAGGTGCCAGCCCTGAAAGATCTTGCTGGTCTTCACCGTCCCCCTGCAGCCTATCCACAGGCACAACAGCACTGGGGATCTCTGCTTTCCCAGAGACTCAGCATGTCACGGTGCTCGTTCTCGGCAGATACTTTTTCTGAAAAGGAAAACGTCTGGCTCCTTCTCCCACAAGGAAGGTGCCAGCCCTGAAAGATCTTGCTGGTCTTCACTATCCCTCTGCAGCCTATCCACAGGCACAACAGCACTGGGGATCTCTGCTTTCCCAGAGACTCAGCATGTCACGGTGCTCGTTCTCGGCAGAAACTTTTTCTGAAAAGGCAAACGTCTGGCTCCTTCTCCCACAAGGAAGGTGCCAGCCCTGAAAGATCTTGCTGGTCTTCACCGTCCCCCTGCAGCCTATCCACAGGCACAACAGCACTGGGGATCTCTGCTTTCCCAGAGACTCAGCATGTCACGGTGCTCGTTCTCGGCAGAAAGTTTTTCTGAAAAGGCAAACCTCTGGCTCCTTCTCCCACAAGGAAGGTGCCAGCCCTGAAAGATCTTGCTGGTCTTCACCGTCCCCCTGCAGCCTATCCACAGGCACAACAGCACTGGGGATCTCTGCTTTCCCAGAGACTCAGCATGTCACGATGCTCGTTCTCGGCAGAAAGTTTTTCTGAAAAGGCAAACGTCTGGCTCCTTCTCCCACAAGGAAGGTGCCAGCCCTGAAAGCTCTTGCAGGTCTTCACTATCCCTCTGCAGCCTATCTTTAGCCGCAACAGCACTGGGGATCTCTGCTTTTCCAGAGACTCAGCATGTCACGGTGCTCGTTCTCGGCAGAAACTTTTTCTGAAAAGGCAAACGTCTGGCTCCTTCTCCCACAAGGAAGGTGCCAGCCCTGAAAGATCTTGCTGGTCTTCACCGTCCCCCTGCAGCCTATCCACAGGCACAACAGCACTGGGGATCTCTGCTTTCCCAGAGACTCAGCATCTCATGGTGCTCGCTCTCAGCAGAGCCTTTTTCTGAAAAGGCAAGCGTCTGGCTCCTTCTCCCACAAGGAAGGTGCCAGCCCTGAAAGATCTTGCTGGTCTTCACTATCCCTCTGCAGCCTATCTTTAGCCGCAACAGCACTGGGGATCTCTGCTTTCCCAGAGACTCAGCATGTCACGGTGCTCGTTCTCGGCAGAAAGTTTTTCTGAAAAGGGAAACGTCTGGCTCCTTCTCCCACAAGGAAGGTGCCAGCCCTGAAAGCTCTTGCAGGTCTTCACAATCCCACTGCAGCCTATCTTTAGCCGCAACAGCACTGGGGATCTCTGCTTTCCCAGAGACTCAGCATGTCACGGTGCTCGTTCTCGGCAGAAACTTTTTCTGAAAAGGCAAACGTCTGGCTCCTTCTCCCACAAGGAAGGTGCCAGCCCTGAAAGATCTTGCTGGTCTTCACCGTCCCCCTGCAGCCTATCCACAGGCACAACAGCACTGGGGATCTCTGCTTTCCCAGAGACTCAGCATCTCATGGTGCTCGCTCTCGGCAGAAACTTTTTCTGAAAAGGCAAACATCTGGCTCCTTCTCCCACAAGGAAGGTGCCAGCCCTGAAAGCTCTTGCTGGTCTTCACTATCCCTCTGCAGCCTATCTATAGCCGCAACAGCACTGGGGATCTCTGCTTTCCCAGAGACTCAGCATGTCACGGTGCTCGTTCTCGGCAGAAACTTTTTCTGAAAAGGCAAACGTCTGGCTCCTTCTCCCACAAGGAAGGTGCCAGCCCTGAAAGCTCTTGCTGGTCTTCACCATCCCCCTGCAGCCTATCCACAAGCACAACAGCACTGGGGATCTCTGCTTTCCCAGAGACTCAGCATGTCACGGTGCTCGTTCTCGGCCGAAAGTTTTTCTGAAAAGGCAAACGTCTGGCTCCTTCTCCCACAAGGAAGGTGCCAGCCCTGAAAGATCTTGCTGGTCTTCAGCGTCCCCCTGCAGCCTATCCACAGGCACAACAGCACTGGGGATCTCTGCTTTCCCAGAGACTCAGCATCTCATGGTGCTCGCTCTCGGCAGAGCCTTTTTCTGAAAAGGCAAACGTCTGGCTCCTTCTCCCACAAGGAAGGTGCCAGCCCTGAAAGATCCTGCTGGTCTTCACTATCCCTCTGCAGCCTATCCACAGGCACAACAGCACTGGGGATCTCTGCTTTCCCAGAGACTCAGCATGTCACGGTGCTCGTTCTCGGCCGAAAGTTTTTCTGAAAAGGCAAACGTCTGGCTCCTTCTCCCACAAGGAAGGTGCCAGCCCTGAAAGATCTTGCTGGTCTTCACTATCCCTCTGCAGCCTATCTTTAGCCGCAACAGCACTGGGGATCTCTGCTTTCCCAGAGACTCAGCATCTCATGGTGCTCGCTCTCGGCAGAGCCTTTTTCTGAAAAGGCAAACGTCTGGCTCCTTCTCCCACAAGGAAGGTGACAGCCCTGAAAGATCTTGCTGGTCTTCACCGTCCCCCTGCAGCCTATCCACAGGCACAACAGCACTGGGGATCTCTGCTTTCCCAGAGACTCAGCATGTCACGGTGCTCGCTCTCGGCAGAGCCTTTTTCTGAAAAGGCAAACGTCTGGCTCCTTCTCCCACAAGGAAGGTGCCAGCCCTGAAAGATCTTGCTGGTCTTCACTATCCCTCTACAGCCTATCTTTAGCCGCAACAGCACTGGGGATCTCTGCTTTCCCAGAGACTCAGCATGTCACGGTGCTCGTTCTCGGCAGAAACTTTTTCTGAAAAGGCAAACGTCTGGCTCCTTCTCCCACAAGGAAGGTGCCAGCCCTGAAAGATCTTGCTGGTCTTCACCGTCCCCCTGCAGCCTATCCACAGGCACAACAGCACTGGGGATCTCTGCTTTCCCAGAGACTTAGCATGTCACGGTGCTCGCTCTCGGCAGAAACTTTTTCTGAAAAGGCAAACGTCTGGCTCCTTCTCCCACAAGGAAGGTGCCAGCCCTGAAAGATCTTGCTGGTCTTCACCGTCCCCCTGCAGCCTATCCACAGGCACAACAGCACTGGGGATCTCTGCTTTCCCAGAGACTCAGCATGTCACGGTGCTCGTTCTCGGCAGAAACTTTTTCTGAAAAGGCAAACGTCTGGCTCCTTCTCCCACAAGGAAGGTGCCAGCCCTGAAAGCTCTTGCAGGTCTTCACTATCCCTCTGCAGCCTATCTTTAGCCGCAACAGCACTGGGGATCTCTGCTT
The DNA here is from genome assembly GCF_929443795.1 of Astur gentilis. NCBI lineage: Eukaryota > Metazoa > Chordata > Aves > Accipitriformes > Accipitridae > Astur > Astur gentilis. Next base: position 11,762 of record NW_026061057.1, read on the forward strand.
TTCCAGAGACTCAGCATGTCACGGTGCTCGTTCTCGGCAGAAACTTTTTCTGAAAAGGCAAACGTCTGGCTCCTTCTCCCACAAGGAAGGTGCCAGCCCTGAAAGATCTTGCTGGTCTTCACCGTCCCCCTGCAGCCTATCCACAGGCACAACAGCACTGGGGATCTCTGCTTTCCCAGAGACTCAGCATGTCACGGTGCTCGCTCTCGGCAGAGCCTTTTTCTGAAAAGGCAAACGTCTGGCTCCTTCTCCCACAAGGAAGGTGCCAGCCCTGAAAGATCTTGCTGGTCTTCACTATCCCTCTGCAGCCTATCTTTAGCCGCAACAGCACTGGGGATCTCTGCTTTCCCAGAGACTCAGCATGTCACGGTGCTCGTTCTCGGCAGAAACTTTTTCTGAAAAGGCAAACGTCTGGCTCCTTCTCCCACAAGGAAGGTGCCAGCCCTGAAAGCTCTTGCAGGTCTTCACTATCCCTCTGCAGCCTATCTTTAGCCGCAACAGCACTGGGGATCTCTGCTTTCCCAGAGACTCAGCATCTCATGGTGCTCGCTCTTGGCAGAGCCTTTTTCTGAAAAGGCAAACGTCTGGCTCCTTCTCCCACAAGGAAGGTGCCAGCCCTGAAAGCTCTTGCTGGTCTTCACCATCCCCCTGCAGCCTATCCACAAGCACAACAGCACTGGGGATCTCTGCTTTCCCAGAGACTCAGCATGTCACGGTGCTCGTTCTCGGCCGAAACTTTTTCTGAAAAGGCAAACGTCTGGCTCCTTCTCCCACAAGGAAGGTGCCAGCCCTGAAAGATCTTGCAGGTCTTCACTATCCCTCTGCAGCCTATCTTTAGCCGCAACAGCACTGGGGATCTCTGCTTTCCCAGAGACTCAGCATGTCACGGTGCTCGTTCTCGGCAGAAACTTTTTCTGAAAAGGCAAACGTCTGGCTCCTTCTCCCACAAGGAAGGTGCCAGCCCTGAAAGATCTTGCTGGTCTTCACCGTCCCCCTGCAGCCTATCCACAGGCACAACAGCACTGGGGATCTCTGCTTTCCCAGAGACTCAGCATGTCACGGTGCTCGTTCTCGGCAGAAACTTTTTCTGAAAAGGCAAACGTCTGGCTCCTTCTCCCACAAGGAAGGTGCCAGCCCTGAAAGATCTTGCTGGTCTTCACTATCCCTCTGCAGCCTATCTTTAGCCGCAACAGCACTGGGGATCTCTGCTTTCCCAGAGACTCAGCATGTCACGGTGCTCGTTCTCGGCAGAAACTTTTTCTGAAAAGGCAAACGTCTGGCTCCTTCTCCCACAAGGAAGGTGCCAGCCCTGAAAGATCTTGCTGGTCTTCACTATCCCTCTGCAGCCTATCTTTAGCCGCAACAGCACTGGGGATCTCTGCTTTCCCAGAGACTCAGCATGTCACGGTGCTCGTTCTCGGCAGAAAGTTTTTCTGAAAAGGGAAACATCTGGCTCCTTCTCCCACAAGGAAGGTGCCAGCCCTGAAAGCTCTTGCAGGTCTTCACTATCCCTCTGCAGCCTATCTTTAGCCGCAACAGCACTGGGGATCTCTGCTTTCCCAGAGACTCAGCATGTCACGGTGCTCGTTCTCGGCAGAAACTTTTTCTGAAAAGGCAAACGTCTGGCTCCTTCTCCCACAAGGAAGGTGCCAGCCCTGAAAGATCTTGCTGGTCTTCACCGTCCCCCTGCAGCCTATCCACAGGCACAACAGCACTGGGGATCTCTGCTTTCCCAGAGACTCAGCATGTCACGGTGCTCGCTCTCGGCAGAGCCTTTTTATGAAAAGGCAAACGTCTGGCTCCTTCTCCCACAAGGAAGGTGCCAGCCCTGAAAGATCTTGCTGGTCTTCACTATCCCTCTGCAGCCTATCCACAGGCACAACAGCACTGGGGATCTCTGCTTTCCCAGAGACTCAGCATGTCACGGTGCTCGTTCTCGGCAGAAACTTTTTCTGAAAAGGCAAACGTCTGGCTCCTTCTCCCACAAGGAAGGTGCCAGCCCTGAAAGATCTTGCTGGTCTTCACCGTCCCCCTGCAGCCTATCCACAGGCACAACAGCACTGGGGATCTCTGCTTTCCCAGAGACTCAGCATGTCACGGTGCTCGCTCTCGGCAGAGCCTTTTTCTGAAAAGGCAAACGTCTGGCTCCTTCTCCCACAAGGAAGGTGCCAGCCCTGAAAGATCTTGCTGGTCTTCACTATCCCTCTGCAGCCTATCTTTAGCCGCAACAGCACTGGGGATCTCTGCTTTCCCAGAGACTCAGCATGTCACGGTGCTCGTTCTCGGCAGAAACTTTTTCTGAAAAGGCAAACGTCTGGCTCCTTCTCCCACAAGGAAGGTGCCAGCCCTGAAAGCTCTTGCAGGTCTTCACTATCCCTCTGCAGCCTATCTTTAGCCGCAACAGCACTGGGGATCTCTGCTTTCCCAGAGACTCAGCATGTCACGGTGCTCGTTCTCGGCAGAAACTTTTTCTGAAAAGGCAAACGTCTGGCTCCTTCTCCCACAAGGAAGGTGCCAGCCCTGAAAGATCTTGCTGGTCTTCAGCGTCCCCCTGCAGCCTATCCACAGGCACAACAGCACTGGGGATCTCTGCTTTCCCAGAGACTCAGCATCTCATGGTGCTCGCTCTCGGCAGAGCCTTTTTCTGAAAAGGCAAACGTCTGGCTCCTTCTCCCACAAGGAAGGTGCCAGCCCTGAAAGCTCTTGCTGGTCTTCACCATCCCCCTGCAGCCTATCCACAAGCACAACAGCACTGGGGATCTCTGCTTTCCCAGAGACTCAGCATGTCACGGTGCTCGTTCTCGGCCGAAAGTTTTTCTGAAAAGGCAAACGTCTGGCTCCTTCTCCCACAAGGAAGGTGCCAGCCCTGAAAGATCTTGCTGGTCTTCACTATCCCTCTGCAGCCTATCTTTAGCCGCAACAACACTGGGGATCTCTGCTTTCCCAGAGACTCAGCATGTCACGGTGCTCGTTCTCGGCAGAAACTTTTTCTGAAAAGGCAAACGTCTGGCTCCTTCTCCCACAAGGAAGGTGCCAGCCCTGAAAGATCTTGCTGGTCTTCACTATCCCTCTGCAGCCTATCTTTAGCCGCAACAGCACTGGGGATCTCTGCTTTCGCAGAGACTCAGCATGTCACGGTGCTCGTTCTCGGCCGAAAGTTTTTCTGAAAAGGCAAACATCTGGCTCCTTCTCCCACAAGGAAGGTGCCAGCCCTGAAAGATCTTGCAGGTCTTCACTATCCCTCTGCAGCCTATCTTTAGCCGCAACAGCACTGGGGATCTCTGCTTTCCCAGAGACTCAGCATGTCACGGTGCTCGTTCTCGGCAGAAACTTTTTCTGAAAAGGCAAACGTCTGGCTCCTTCTCCCACAAGGAAGGTGCCAGCCCTGAAAGATCTTGCTGGTCTTCACCGTCCCCCTGCAGCCTATCCACAGGCACAACAGCACTGGGGATCTCTGCTTTCCCAGAGACTCAGCATGTCACGGTGCTCGTTCTCGGCAGAAACTTTTTCTGAAAAGGCAAACGTCTGGCTCCTTCTCCCACAAGGAAGGTGCCAGCCCTGAAAGATCTTGCTGGTCTTCACTATCCCTCTGCAGCCTATCTTTAGCCGCAACAGCACTGGGGATCTCTGCTTTCCCAGAGACTCAGCATGTCACGGTGCTCGTTCTCGGCAGAAACTTTTTCTGAAAAGGCAAACGTCTGGCTCCTTCTCCCACAAGGAAGGTGACAGCTCTGAAAGATTTTGCTGGTCTTCACTATCCCTCTGCAGCCTATCTTTATTCGCAACAGCACTGGGGATCTCTGCTTTCCCAGAGACTCAGCATGTCACGGTGCTCGTTCTCGGCAGAAACTTTTTCTGAAAAGGCAAACGTCTGGCTCCTTCTCCCACAAGGAAGGTGCCAGCCCTGAAAGATCTTGCTGGTCTTCACTATCCCTCTGCAGCCTATCCACAGGCACAATAGCACTGGGGATCTCTGCTTTCCCAGCGACTCAGCATGTCACGGTGCTCGTTCTCGGCAGAAACTTTTTATGAAAAGGCAAACGTCTGGCTCCTTCTCCCACAAGGAAGGTGCCAGCCCTGAAAGATCTTGCTGGTCTTCACCGTCCCCCTGCAGCCTATCCACAGGCACAACAGCACTGGGGATCTCTGCTTTCCCAGAGACTCAGCATGTCACGGTGCTCGTTCTCGGCAGAAACTTTTTCTGAAAAGGCAAACGTCTGGCTCCTTCTCCCACAAGGAAGGTGCCAGCCCTGAAAGATCTTGCTGGTCTTCACAGTCCCCCTGCAGCCTATCCACAGGCACAACAGCACTGGGTATCTCTGCTTTCCCAGAGACTCAGCATGTCACGGTGCTCGTTCTCGGCAGAGCCTTTTTCTGAAAAGGCAAACGTCTGGCTCCTTCTCCCACAAGGAAGGTGCCAGCCCTGAAAGATCTTGCTGGTCTTCACTATCCCTCTGCAGCCTATCTTTAGCCACAACAGCACTGGGGATCTCTGCTTTCCCAGAGACTCAGCATGTCACGGTGCTCGTTCTCGGCAGAAACTTTTTCTGAAAAGGCAAACGTCTGGCTCCTTCTCCCACAAGGAAGGTGCCAGCCCTGAAAGATCTTGCTGGTCTTCACTATCCCTCTGCAGCCTATCTTTAGCCGCAACAGCACTGGGGATCTCTGCTTTCCCAGAGACTCAGCATGTCACGGTGCTCGTTCTCGGCAGAAACTTTTTCTGAAAAGGCAAACGTCTGGCTCCTTCTCCCACAAGGAAGGTGCCAGCCCTGAAAGCTCTTGCAGGTCTTCACTATCCCTCTGCAGCCTATCTTTATCCGCAACAGCACTGGGGATCTCTGCTTTCCCAGAGACTCAGCATGTCACGGTGCTCGTTCTCGGCAGAAACTTTTTCTGAAAAGGCAAACGTCTGGCTCCTTCTCCCACAAGGAAGGTGCCAGCCCTGAAAGATCTTGCTGGTCTTCACCGTCCCCCTGCAGCCTATCCACAGGCACAACAGCACTGGGGATCTCTGCTTTCCCAGAGACTCAGCATGTCACGGTGCTCGCTCTCGGCAGAAACTTTTTCTGAAAAGGCAAACGTCTGGCTCCTTCTCCCACAAGGAAGGTGCCAGCCCTGAAAGATCTTGCTGGTCTTCACCGTCCCCCTGCAGCCTATCCACAGGCACAACAGCACTGGGGATCTCTGCTTTCCCAGAGACTCAGCATGTCACGGTGCTCGTTCTCGGCAGAAACTTTTTCTGAAAAGGCAAACGTCTGGCTCCTTCTCCCACAAGGAAGGTGCCAGCCCTGAAAGCTCTTGCAGGTCTTCACTATCCCTCTGCAGCCTATCTTTAGCCGCAACAGCACTGGGGATCTCTGCTTTTCCAGAGACTCAGCATGTCACGGTGCTCGTTCTCGGCAGAAACTTCTTCTGAAAAGGCAAACGTCTGGCTCCTTCTCCCACAAGGAAGGTGCCAGCCCTGAAAGATCTTGCTGGTCTTCACCGTCCCCCTGCAGCCTATCCACAGGCACAACAGCACTGGGTATCTCTGCTTTCCCAGAGACTCAGCATGTCACGGTGCTCACTCTCGGCAGAGCCTTTTTCTGAAAAGGCAAACGTCTGGCTCCTTCTCCCACAAGGAAGGTGCCAGCCCTGAAAGATCTTGCTGGTCTTCACTATCCCTCTGCAGCCTATCTTTAGCCGCAACAGCACTGGGGATCTCTGCTTTCCCAGAGACTCAGCATGTCACGGTGCTCGTTCTCAGCAGAAACTTTTTCTGAAAAGGCAAACGTCTGGCTCCTTCTCCCACAAGGAAGGTGCCAGCCCTGAAAGATCTTGCTGGTCTTCACCGTCCCCCTGCAGCCTATCCACAGGCACAACAGCACTGGGGATCTCTGCTTTCCCAGAGACTCAGCATGTCACGGTGCTCGCTCTCGGCAGAAACTTTTTCTGAAAAGGCAAACGTCTGGCTCCTTCTCCCACAAGGAAGGTGCCAGCCCTGAAAGATCTTGCTGGTCTTCACCGTCCCCCTGCAGCCTATCCACAGGCACAACAGCACTGGGGATCTCTGCTTTCCCAGAGACTCAGCATGTCACGGTGCTCGTTCTCGGCAGAAACTTTTTCTGAAAAGGCAAACGTCTGGCTCCTTCTCCCACAAGGAAGGTGCCAGCCCTGAAAGCTCTTGCAGGTCTTCACTATCCCTCTGCAGCCTATCTTTAGCCGCAACAGCACTGGGGATCTCTGCTTTCCCAGAGACTCAGCATGTCACGGTGCTCGTTCTCGGCAGAAACTTTTTCTGAAAAGGCAAACGTCTGGCTCCTTCTCCCACAAGGAAGGTGACAGCCCTGAAAGATCTTGCTGGTCTTCACCGTCCCCCTGCAGCCTATCCACAGGCACAACAGCACTGGGTATCTCTGCTTTCCCAGAGACTCAGCATGTCACGGTGCTCGTTCTCGGCAGAAACTTTTTCTGAAAAGGCAAACGTCTGGCTCCTTCTCCCGCAAGTTAGGTGCCAGCCCTGAAAGATCTTGCTGGTCTTCACTATCCCTCTGCAGCCTATCTTTAGCCGCAACAGCACTGGGAATCTCTGCTTTCCCAGAGACTCAGCATGTCACGGTGCTCGTTCTCGGCAGAAAGTTTTTCTGAAAAGGGAAACATCTGGCTCCTTCTCCCACAAGGAAGGTGCCAGCCCTGAAAGCTCTTGCAGGTCTTCACTATCCCTCTGCAGCCTATCTTTAGCCGCAACAGCACTGGGGATCTCTGCTTTCCCAGAGACTCAGCATGTCACGGTGCTCGTTCTCGGCAGAAACTTTTTCTGAAAAGGCAAACGTCTGGCTCCTTCTCCCACAAGGAAGGTGCCAGCCCTGAAAGATCTTGCTGGTCTTCACCGTCCCCCTGCAGCCTATCCACAGGCACAACAGCACTGGGGATCTCTGCTTTCCCAGAGACTCAGCATGTCACGGTGCTCGCTCTCGGCAGAAAATTTCTGAAAAGGCAAACGTCTGGCTCCTTCTCCCACAAGGAAGGTGCCAGCCCTGAAAGCTCTTGCAGGTCTTCACAATACCTCTGCAGCCTATCTTTAGCCGCAACAGCACTGGGGATCTCTGCTTTCCCAGAGACTCAGCATGTCACGGTGCTCGTTCTCGGCAGAAACTTTTTCTGAAAAGGCAAACGTCTGGCTCCTTCTCCCACAAGGAAGGTGCCAGCCCTGAAAGATCTTGCTGGTCTTCACCGTCCCCCTGCAGCCTATCCACAGGCACAACAGCACTGGGTATCTCTGCTTTCCCAGAGACTCAGCATGTCACGGTGCTCACTCTCGGCAGAGCCTTTTTCTGAAAAGGCAAACGTCTGGCTCCTTCTCCCACAAGGAAGGTGCCAGCCCTGAAAGATCTTGCTGGTCTTCACTATCCCTCTGCAGCCTATCTTTAGCCGCAACAGCACTGGGGATCTCTGCTTTCCCAGAGACTCAGCATGTCACGGTGCTCGTTCTCGGCAGAAAGTTTTTCTGAAAAGGGAAACATCTGGCTCCTTCTCCCACAAGGAAGGTGCCAGCCCTGAAAGCTCTTGCAGGTCTTCACTATCCCTCTGCAGCCTATCCACAGGCACAACAGCACTGGGGATCTCTGCTTTCCCAGAGACTCAGCATGTCACGGTGCTCGCTCTCGGCAGAAACTATTTCTGAAAAGGCAAACGTCTGGCTCCTTCTCCCACAAGGAAGGTGCCAGCCCTGAAAGCTCTTGCAGGTCTTCACTATCCCTCTGCAGCCTATCTTTAGCCGCAACAGCACTGGGGATCTCTGCTTTCCCAGAGACTCAGCATGTCACGGTGCTCGTTCTCGGCAGAAACTTTTTCTGAAAAGGCAAACGTCTGGCTCCTTCTCCCACAAGGAAGGTGCCAGCCCTGAAAGATCTTGCTGGTCTTCACTATCCCTCTGCAGCCTATCTTTAGCCGCAACAGCACTGGGGATCTCTGCTTTTCCAGAGACTCAGCATGTCACGGTGCTCGTTCTCGGCAGAAACTTTTTCTGAAAAGGCAAACGTCTGGCTCCTTCTCCCACAAGGAAGGTGCCAGCCCTGAAAGATCTTGCTGGTCTTCACCGTCCCCCTGCAGCCTATCCACAGGCACAACAGCACTGGGTATCTCTGCTTTCCCAGAGACTCAGCATGTCACGGTGCTCGTTCTCGGCAGAAACTTTTTCTGAAAAGGCAAACGTCTGGCTCCTTCTCCCGCAAGTTAGGTGCCAGCCCTGAAAGATCTTGCTGGTCTTCACTATCCCTCTGCAGCCTATCTTTAGCCACAACAGCACTGGGGATCTCTGCTTTCCCAGAGACTCAGCATGTCACGGTGCTCGTTCTCGGCAGAAAGTTTTTCTGAAAAGGGAAACATCTGGCTCCTTCTCCCACAAGGAAGGTGCCAGCCCTGAAAGCTCTTGCAGGTCTTCACTATCCCTCTGCAGCCTATCTTTAGCCGCAACAGCACTGGGGATCTCTGCTTTCCCAGAGACTCAGCATGTCACGGTGCTCGTTCTCGGCAGAAACTTTTTCTGAAAAGGCAAACGTCTGGCTCCTTCTCCCACAAGGAAGGTGCCAGCCCTGAAAGATCTTGCTGGTCTTCACCGTCCCCCTGCAGCCTATCCACAGGCACAACAGCACTGGGGATCTCTGCTTTCCCAGAGACTCAGCATGTCACGGTGCTCGTTCTCGGCAGAAACTTTTTCTGAAAAGGCAAACGTCTGGCTCCTTCTCCCACAAGGAAGGTGCCAGCCCTGAAAGCTCTTGCATGTCTTCACTATCCCTCTGCAGCCTATCTTTAGCCGCAACAGCACTGGGGATCTCTGCTTTCCCAGAGACTCAGCATGTCACGGTGCTCGTTCTCGGCAGAAACTTCTTCTGAAAAGGCAAACGTCTGGCTCCTTCTCCCACAAGGAAGGTGCCAGCCCTGAAAGATCTTGCTGGTCTTCACCGTCCCCCTGCAGCCTATCCACAGGCACAACAGCACTGGGTATCTCTGCTTTCCCAGAGACTCAGCATGTCACGGTGCTCACTCTCGGCAGAGCCTTTTTCTGAAAAGGCAAACGTCTGGCTCCTTCTCCCACAAGGAAGGTGCCAGCCCTGAAAGATCTTGCTGGTCTTCACTATCCCTCTGCAGCCTATCTTTAGCCGCAACAGCACTGGGGATCTCTGCTTTCCCAGAGACTCAGCATGTCACGGTGCTCGTTCTCGGCAGAAAGTTTTTCTGAAAAGGGAAACATCTGGCTCCTTCTCCCACAAGGAAGGTGCCAGCCCTGAAAGCTCTTGCAGGTCTTCACTATCCCTCTGCAGCCTATCCACAGGCACAACAGCACTGGGGATCTCTGCTTTCCCAGAGACTCAGCATGTCACGGTGCTCGCTCTCGGCAGAAACTTTTTCTGAAAAGGCAAACGTCTGGCTCCTTCTCCCACAAGGAAGGTGCCAGCCCTGAAAGCTCTTGCAGGTCTTCACTATCCCTCTGCAGCCTATCTTTAGCCGCAACAGCACTGGGGATCTCTGCTTTCCCAGAGACTCAGCATGTCACGGTGCTCGTTCTCGGCAGAAACTTTTTCTGAAAAGGCAAACGTCTGGCTCCTTCTCCCACAAGGAAGGTGCCAGCCCTGAAAGATCTTGCTGGTCTTCACTATCCCTCTGCAGCCTATCTTTAGCCGCAACAGCACTGGGGATCTCTGCTTTTCCAGAGACTCAGCATGTCACGGTGCTCGTTCTCGGCAGAAACTTTTTCTGAAAAGGCAAACATCTGGCTCCTTCTCCCACAAGGAAGGTGCCAGCCCTGAAAGATCTTGCTGGTCTTCACCGTCCCCCTGCAGCCTATCCACAGGCACAACAGCACTGGGTATCTCTGCTTTCCCAGAGACTCAGCATGTCACGGTGCTCGTTCTCGGCAGAAACTTTTTCTGAAAAGGCAAACGTCTGGCTCCTTCTCCCGCAAGTTAGGTGCCAGCCCTGAAAGCTCTTGCAGGTCTTCACTATCCCTCTGCAGCCTATCTTTAGCCGCAACAGCACTGGGGATCTCTGCTTTCCCAGAGACTCAGCATGTCACGGTGCTCGTTCTCGGCAGAAACTTTTTCTGAAAAGGCAAACGTCTGGCTCCTTCTCCCACAAGGAAGGTGCCAGCCCTGAAAGATCTTGCTGGTCTTCACCGTCCCCCTGCAGCCTATCCACAGGCACAACAGCACTGGGGATCTCTGCTTTCCCAGAGACTCAGCATGTCACGGTGCTCGTTCTCGGCAGAAACTTTTTCTGAAAAGGCAAACGTCTGGCTCCTTCTCCCACAAGGAAGGTGCCAGCCCTGAAAGCTCTTGCTGGTCTTCACCATCCCCCTGCAGCCTATCCACAAGCACAACAGCACTGGGGATCTCTGCTTTCCCAGAGACTCAGCATGTCACGGTGCTCGTTCTCGGCCGAAAGTTTTTCTGAAAAGGCAAACGTCTGGCTCCTTCTCCCACAAGGAAGGTGCCAGCCCTGAAAGATCTTGCTGGTCTTCAGCGTCCCCCTGCAGCCTATCCACAGGCACAACAGCACTGGGGATCTCTGCTTTCCCAGAGACTCAGCATCTCATGGTGCTCGCTCTCGGCAGAGCCTTTTTCTGAAAAGGCAAACGTCTGGCTCCTTCTCCCACAAGGAAGGTGCCAGCCCTGAAAGATCCTGCTGGTCTTCACTATCCCTCTGCAGCCTATCCACAGGCACAACAGCACTGGGGATCTCTGCTTTCCCAGAGACTCAGCATGTCACGGTGCTCGTTCTCGGCCGAAAGTTTTTCTGAAAAGGCAAACGTCTGGCTCCTTCTCCCACAAGGAAGGTGCCAGCCCTGAAAGATCTTGCTGGTCTTCACTATCCCTCTGCAGCCTATCTTTAGCCGCAACAGCACTGGGGATCTCTGCTTTCCCAGAGACTCAGCATCTCATGGTGCTCGCTCTCGGCAGAGCCTTTTTCTGAAAAGGCAAACGTCTGGCTCCTTCTCCCACAAGGAAGGTGACAGCCCTGAAAGATCTTGCTGGTCTTCACCGTCCCCCTGCAGCCTATCCACAGGCACAACAGCACTGGGGATCTCTGCTTTCCCAGAGACTCAGCATGTCACGGTGCTCGCTCTCGGCAGAGCCTTTTTCTGAAAAGGCAAACGTCTGGCTCCTTCTCCCACAAGGAAGGTGCCAGCCCTGAAAGATCTTGCTGGTCTTCACTATCCCTCTACAGCCTATCTTTAGCCGCAACAGCACTGGGGATCTCTGCTTTCCCAGAGACTCAGCATGTCACGGTGCTCGTTCTCGGCAGAAACTTTTTCTGAAAAGGCAAACGTCTGGCTCCTTCTCCCACAAGGAAGGTGCCAGCCCTGAAAGATCTTGCTGGTCTTCACCGTCCCCCTGCAGCCTATCCACAGGCACAACAGCACTGGGGATCTCTGCTTTCCCAGAGACTTAGCATGTCACGGTGCTCGCTCTCGGCAGAAACTTTTTCTGAAAAGGCAAACGTCTGGCTCCTTCTCCCACAAGGAAGGTGCCAGCCCTGAAAGATCTTGCTGGTCTTCACCGTCCCCCTGCAGCCTATCCACAGGCACAACAGCACTGGGGATCTCTGCTTTCCCAGAGACTCAGCATGTCACGGTGCTCGTTCTCGGCAGAAACTTTTTCTGAAAAGGCAAACGTCTGGCTCCTTCTCCCACAAGGAAGGTGCCAGCCCTGAAAGCTCTTGCAGGTCTTCACTATCCCTCTGCAGCCTATCTTTAGCCGCAACAGCACTGGGGATCTCTGCTTTTCCAGAGACTCAGCATGTCACGGTGCTCGTTCTCGGCAGAAACTTTTTCTGAAAAGGCAAACGTCTGGCTCCTTCTCCCACAAGGAAGGTGCCAGCCCTGAAAGATCTTGCTGGTCTTCACCGTCCCCCTGCAGCCTATCCACAGGCACAACAGCACTGGGGATCTCTGCTTTCCCAGAGACTCAGCATGTCACGGTGCTCGCTCTCGGCAGAGCCTTTTTCTGAAAAGGCAAACGTCTGGCTCCTTCTCCCACAAGGAAGGTGCCAGCCCTGAAAGATCTTGCTGGTCTTCACTATCCCTCTGCAGCCTATCTTTAGCCGCAACAGCACTGGGGATCTCTGCTTTCCCAGAGACTCAGCATGTCACGGTGCTCGTTCTCGGCAGAAACTTTTTCTGAAAAGGCAAACGTCTGGCTCCTTCTCCCACAAGGAAGGTGCCAGCCCTGAAAGCTCTTGCAGGTCTTCACTATCCCTCTGCAGCCTATCTTTAGCCGCAACAGCACTGGGGATCTCTGCTTTCCCAGAGACTCAGCATCTCATGGTGCTCGCTCTTGGCAGAGCCTTTTTCTGAAAAGGCAAACGTCTGGCTCCTTCTCCCACAAGGAAGGTGCCAGCCCTGAAAGCTCTTGCTGGTCTTCACCATCCCCCTGCAGCCTATCCACAAGCACAACAGCACTGGGGATCTCTGCTTTCCCAGAGACTCAGCATGTCACGGTGCTCGTTCTCGGCCGAAACTTTTTCTGAAAAGGCAAACGTCTGGCTCCTTCTCCCACAAGGAAGGTGCCAGCCCTGAAAGATCTTGCAGGTCTTCACTATCCCTCTGCAGCCTATCTTTAGCCGCAACAGCACTGGGGATCTCTGCTTTCCCAGAGACTCAGCATGTCACGGTGCTCGTTCTCGGCAGAAACTTTTTCTGAAAAGGCAAACGTCTGGCTCCTTCTCCCACAAGGAAGGTGCCAGCCCTGAAAGATCTTGCTGGTCTTCACCGTCCCCCTGCAGCCTATCCACAGGCACAACAGCACTGGGGATCTCTGCTTTCCCAGAGACTCAGCATGTCACGGTGCTCGTTCTCGGCAGAAACTTTTTCTGAAAAGGCAAACGTCTGGCTCCTTCTCCCACAAGGAAGGTGCCAGCCCTGAAAGATCTTGCTGGTCTTCACTATCCCTCTGCAGCCTATCTTTAGCCGCAACAGCACTGGGGATCTCTGCTTTCCCAGAGACTCAGCATGTCACGGTGCTCGTTCTCGGCAGAAACTTTTTCTGAAAAGGCAAACGTCTGGCTCCTTCTCCCACAAGGAAGGTGCCAGCCCTGAAAGATCTTGCTGGTCTTCACTATCCCTCTGCAGCCTATCTTTAGCCGCAACAGCACTGGGGATCTCTGCTTTCCCAGAGACTCAGCATGTCACGGTGCTCGTTCTCGGCAGAAAGTTTTTCTGAAAAGGGAAACATCTGGCTCCTTCTCCCACAAGGAAGGTGCCAGCCCTGAAAGCTCTTGCAGGTCTTCACTATCCCTCTGCAGCCTATCTTTAGCCGCAACAGCACTGGGGATCTCTGCTTTCCCAGAGACTCAGCATGTCACGGTGCTCGTTCTCGGCAGAAACTTTTTCTGAAAAGGCAAACGTCTGGCTCCTTCTCCCACAAGGAAGGTGCCAGCCCTGAAAGATCTTGCTGGTCTTCACCGTCCCCCTGCAGCCTATCCACAGGCACAACAGCACTGGGGATCTCTGCTTTCCCAGAGACTCAGCATGTCACGGTGCTCGCTCTCGGCAGAGCCTTTTTATGAAAAGGCAAACGTCTGGCTCCTTCTCCCACAAGGAAGGTGCCAGCCCTGAAAGATCTTGCTGGTCTTCACTATCCCTCTGCAGCCTATCCACAGGCACAACAGCACTGGGGATCTCTGCTTTCCCAGAGACTCAGCATGTCACGGTGCTCGTTCTCGGCAGAAACTTTTTCTGAAAAGGCAAACGTCTGGCTCCTTCTCCCACAAGGAAGGTGCCAGCCCTGAAAGATCTTGCTGGTCTTCACCGTCCCCCTGCAGCCTATCCACAGGCACAACAGCACTGGGGATCTCTGCTTTCCCAGAGACTCAGCATGTCACGGTGCTCGCTCTCGGCAGAGCCTTTTTCTGAAAAGGCAAACGTCTGGCTCCTTCTCCCACAAGGAAGGTGCCAGCCCTGAAAGATCTTGCTGGTCTTCACTATCCCTCTGCAGCCTATCTTTAGCCGCAACAGCACTGGGGATCTCTGCTTTCCCAGAGACTCAGCATGTCACGGTGCTCGTTCTCGGCAGAAACTTTTTCTGAAAAGGCAAACGTCTGGCTCCTTCTCCCACAAGGAAGGTGCCAGCCCTGAAAGCTCTTGCAGGTCTTCACTATCCCTCTGCAGCCTATCTTTAGCCGCAACAGCACTGGGGATCTCTGCTTTCCCAGAGACTCAGCATGTCACGGTGCTCGTTCTCGGCAGAAACTTTTTCTGAAAAGGCAAACGTCTGGCTCCTTCTCCCACAAGGAAGGTGCCAGCCCTGAAAGATCTTGCTGGTCTTCAGCGTCCCCCTGCAGCCTATCCACAGGCACAACAGCACTGGGGATCTCTGCTTTCCCAGAGACTCAGCATCTCATGGTGCTCGCTCTCGGCAGAGCCTTTTTCTGAAAAGGCAAACGTCTGGCTCCTTCTCCCACAAGGAAGGTGCCAGCCCTGAAAGCTCTTGCTGGTCTTCACCATCCCCCTGCAGCCTATCCACAAGCACAACAGCACTGGGGATCTCTGCTTTCCCAGAGACTCAGCATGTCACGGTGCTCGTTCTCGGCCGAAAGTTTTTCTGAAAAGGCAAACGTCTGGCTCCTTCTCCCACAAGGAAGGTGCCAGCCCTGAAAGATCTTGCTGGTCTTCACTATCCCTCTGCAGCCTATCTTTAGCCGCAACAACACTGGGGATCTCTGCTTTCCCAGAGACTCAGCATGTCACGGTGCTCGTTCTCGGCAGAAACTTTTTCTGAAAAGGCAAACGTCTGGCTCCTTCTCCCACAAGGAAGGTGCCAGCCCTGAAAGATCTTGCTGGTCTTCACTATCCCTCTGCAGCCTATCTTTAGCCGCAACAGCACTGGGGATCTCTGCTTTCGCAGAGACTCAGCATGTCACGGTGCTCGTTCTCGGCCGAAAGTTTTTCTGAAAAGGCAAACATCTGGCTCCTTCTCCCACAAGGAAGGTGCCAGCCCTGAAAGATCTTGCAGGTCTTCACTATCCCTCTGCAGCCTATCTTTAGCCGCAACAGCACTGGGGATCTCTGCTTTCCCAGAGACTCAGCATGTCACGGTGCTCGTTCTCGGCAGAAACTTTTTCTGAAAAGGCAAACGTCTGGCTCCTTCTCCCACAAGGAAGGTGCCAGCCCTGAAAGATCTTGCTGGTCTTCACCGTCCCCCTGCAGCCTATCCACAGGCACAACAGCACTGGGGATCTCTGCTTTCCCAGAGACTCAGCATGTCACGGTGCTCGTTCTCGGCAGAAACTTTTTCTGAAAAGGCAAACGTCTGGCTCCTTCTCCCACAAGGAAGGTGCCAGCCCTGAAAGATCTTGCTGGTCTTCACTATCCCTCTGCAGCCTATCTTTAGCCGCAACAGCACTGGGGATCTCTGCTTTCCCAGAGACTCAGCATGTCACGGTGCTCGTTCTCGGCAGAAACTTTTTCTGAAAAGGCAAACGTCTGGCTCCTTCTCCCACAAGGAAGGTGACAGCTCTGAAAGATTTTGCTGGTCTTCACTATCCCTCTGCAGCCTATCTTTATTCGCAACAGCACTGGGGATCTCTGCTTTCCCAGAGACTCAGCATGTCACGGTGCTCGTTCTCGGCAGAAACTTTTTCTGAAAAGGCAAACGTCTGGCTCCTTCTCCCACAAGGAAGGTGCCAGCCCTGAAAGATCTTGCTGGTCTTCACTATCCCTCTGCAGCCTATCCACAGGCACAATAGCACTGGGGATCTCTGCTTTCCCAGCGACTCAGCATGTCACGGTGCTCGTTCTCGGCAGAAACTTTTTATGAAAAGGCAAACGTCTGGCTCCTTCTCCCACAAGGAAGGTGCCAGCCCTGAAAGATCTTGCTGGTCTTCACCGTCCCCCTGCAGCCTATCCACAGGCACAACAGCACTGGGGATCTCTGCTTTCCCAGAGACTCAGCATGTCACGGTGCTCGTTCTCGGCAGAAACTTTTTCTGAAAAGGCAAACGTCTGGCTCCTTCTCCCACAAGGAAGGTGCCAGCCCTGAAAGATCTTGCTGGTCTTCACAGTCCCCCTGCAGCCTATCCACAGGCACAACAGCACTGGGGATCTCTGCTTTCCCAGAGACTCAGCATGTCACGGTGCTCGTTCTCGGCAGAGCCTTTTTCTGAAAAGGCAAACGTCTGGCTCCTTCTCCCACAAGGAAGGTGCCAGCCCTGAAAGATCTTGCTGGTCTTCACTATCCCTCTGCAGCCTATCTTTAGCCACAACAGCACTGGGGATCTCTGCTTTCCCAGAGACTCAGCATGTCACGGTGCTCGTTCTCGGCAGAAACTTTTTCTGAAAAGGCAAACGTCTGGCTCCTTCTCCCACAAGGAAGGTGCCAGCCCTGAAAGATCTTGCTGGTCTTCACTATCCCTCTGCAGCCTATCTTTAGCCGCAACAGCACTGGGGATCTCTGCTTTCCCAGAGACTCAGCATGTCACGGTGCTCGTTCTCGGCAGAAACTTTTTCTGAAAAGGCAAACGTCTGGCTCCTTCTCCCACAAGGAAGGTGCCAGCCCTGAAAGCTCTTGCAGGTCTTCACTATCCCTCTGCAGCCTATCTTTATCCGCAACAGCACTGGGGATCTCTGCTTTCCCAGAGACTCAGCATGTCACGGTGCTCGTTCTCGGCAGAAACTTTTTCTGAAAAGGCAAACGTCTGGCTCCTTCTCCCACAAGGAAGGTGCCAGCCCTGAAAGATCTTGCTGGTCTTCACCGTCCCCCTGCAGCCTATCCACAGGCACAACAGCACTGGGGATCTCTGCTTTCCCAGAGACTCAGCATGTCACGGTGCTCGCTCTCGGCAGAAACTTTTTCTGAAAAGGCAAACGTCTGGCTCCTTCTCCCACAAGGAAGGTGCCAGCCCTGAAAGATCTTGCTGGTCTTCACCGTCCCCCTGCAGCCTATCCACAGGCACAACAGCACTGGGGATCTCTGCTTTCCCAGAGACTCAGCATGTCACGGTGCTCGTTCTCGGCAGAAACTTTTTCTGAAAAGGCAAACGTCTGGCTCCTTCTCCCACAAGGAAGGTGCCAGCCCTGAAAGCTCTTGCAGGTCTTCACTATCCCTCTGCAGCCTATCTTTAGCCGCAACAGCACTGGGGATCTCTGCTTTTCCAGAGACTCAGCATGTCACGGTGCTCGTTCTCGGCAGAAACTTCTTCTGAAAAGGCAAACGTCTGGCTCCTTCTCCCACAAGGAAGGTGCCAGCCCTGAAAGATCTTGCTGGTCTTCACCGTCCCCCTGCAGCCTATCCACAGGCACAACAGCACTGGGTATCTCTGCTTTCCCAGAGACTCAGCATGTCACGGTGCTCACTCTCGGCAGAGCCTTTTTCTGAAAAGGCAAACGTCTGGCTCCTTCTCCCACAAGGAAGGTGCCAGCCCTGAAAGATCTTGCTGGTCTTCACTATCCCTCTGCAGCCTATCTTTAGCCGCAACAGCACTGGGGATCTCTGCTTTCCCAGAGACTCAGCATGTCACGGTGCTCGTTCTCAGCAGAAACTTTTTCTGAAAAGGCAAACGTCTGGCTCCTTCTCCCACAAGGAAGGTGCCAGCCCTGAAAGATCTTGCTGGTCTTCACCGTCCCCCTGCAGCCTATCCACAGGCACAACAGCACTGGGGATCTCTGCTTTCCCAGAGACTCAGCATGTCACGGTGCTCGCTCTCGGCAGAAACTTTTTCTGAAAAGGCAAACGTCTGGCTCCTTCTCCCACAAGGAAGGTGCCAGCCCTGAAAGATCTTGCTGGTCTTCACCGTCCCCCTGCAGCCTATCCACAGGCACAACAGCACTGGGGATCTCTGCTTTCCCAGAGACTCAGCATGTCACGGTGCTCGTTCTCGGCAGAAACTTTTTCTGAAAAGGCAAACGTCTGGCTCCTTCTCCCACAAGGAAGGTGCCAGCCCTGAAAGCTCTTGCAGGTCTTCACTATCCCTCTGCAGCCTATCTTTAGCCGCAACAGCACTGGGGATCTCTGCTTTCCCAGAGACTCAGCATGTCACGGTGCTCGTTCTCGGCAGAAACTTTTTCTGAAAAGGCAAACGTCTGGCTCCTTCTCCCACAAGGAAGGTGACAGCCCTGAAAGATCTTGCTGGTCTTCACCGTCCCCCTGCAGCCTATCCACAGGCACAACAGCACTGGGTATCTCTGCTTTCCCAGAGACTCAGCATGTCACGGTGCTCGTTCTCGGCAGAAACTTTTTCTGAAAAGGCAAACGTCTGGCTCCTTCTCCCGCAAGTTAGGTGCCAGCCCTGAAAGATCTTGCTGGTCTTCACTATCCCTCTGCAGCCTATCTTTAGCCGCAACAGCACTGGGAATCTCTGCTTTCCCAGAGACTCAGCATGTCACGGTGCTCGTTCTCGGCAGAAAGTTTTTCTGAAAAGGGAAACATCTGGCTCCTTCTCCCACAAGGAAGGTGCCAGCCCTGAAAGCTCTTGCAGGTCTTCACTATCCCTCTGCAGCCTATCTTTAGCCGCAACAGCACTGGGGATCTCTGCTTTCCCAGAGACTCAGCATGTCACGGTGCTCGTTCTCGGCAGAAACTTTTTCTGAAAAGGCAAACGTCTGGCTCCTTCTCCCACAAGGAAGGTGCCAGCCCTGAAAGATCTTGCTGGTCTTCACCGTCCCCCTGCAGCCTATCCACAGGCACAACAGCACTGGGGATCTCTGCTTTCCCAGAGACTCAGCATGTCACGGTGCTCGCTCTCGGCAGAAAATTTCTGAAAAGGCAAACGTCTGGCTCCTTCTCCCACAAGGAAGGTGCCAGCCCTGAAAGCTCTTGCAGGTCTTCACTATCCCTCTGCAGCCTATCTTTAGCCGCAACAGCACTGGGGATCTCTGCTTTCCCAGAGACTCAGCATGTCACGGTGCTCGTTCTCGGCAGAAACTTTTTCTGAAAAGGCAAACGTCTGGCTCCTTCTCCCACAAGGAAGGTGCCAGCCCTGAAAGATCTTGCTGGTCTTCACCGTCCCCCTGCAGCCTATCCACAGGCACAACAGCACTGGGTATCTCTGCTTTCCCAGAGACTCAGCATGTCACGGTGCTCACTCTCGGCAGAGCCTTTTTCTGAAAAGGCAAACGTCTGGCTCCTTCTCCCACAAGGAAGGTGCCAGCCCTGAAAGATCTTGCTGGTCTTCACTATCCCTCTGCAGCCTATCTTTAGCCGCAACAGCACTGGGGATCTCTGCTTTCCCAGAGACTCAGCATGTCACGGTGCTCGTTCTCGGCAGAAAGTTTTTCTGAAAAGGGAAACATCTGGCTCCTTCTCCCACAAGGAAGGTGCCAGCCCTGAAAGCTCTTGCAGGTCTTCACTATCCCTCTGCAGCCTATCCACAGGCACAACAGCTCTGGGGATCTCTGCTTTCCCAGAGACTCAGCATGTCACGGTGCTCGCTCTCGGCAGAAACTATTTCTGAAAAGGCAAACGTCTGGCTCCTTCTCCCACAAGGAAGGTGCCAGCCCTGAAAGATCTTGCAGGTCTTCACTATCCCTCTGCAGCCTATCTTTAGCCGCAACAGCACTGGGGATCTCTGCTTTCCCAGAGACTCAGCATGTCACGGTGCTCGTTCTCGGCAGAAACTTTTTCTGAAAAGGCAAACGTCTGGCTCCTTCTCCCACAAGGAAGGTGCCAGCCCTGAAAGATCTTGCTGGTCTTCACTATCCCTCTGCAGCCTATCTTTAGCCGCAACAGCACTGGGGATCTCTGCTTTTCCAGAGACTCAGCATGTCACGGTGCTCGTTCTCGGCAGAAACTTTTTCTGAAAAGGCAAACGTCTGGCTCCTTCTCCCACAAGGAAGGTGCCAGCCCTGAAAGATCTTGCTGGTCTTCACCGTCCCCCTGCAGCCTATCCACAGGCACAACAGCACTGGGTATCTCTGCTTTCCCAGAGACTCAGCATGTCACGGTGCTCGTTCTCGGCAGAAACTTTTTCTGAAAAGGCAAACGTCTGGCTCCTTCTCCCGCAAGTTAGGTGCCAGCCCTGAAAGATCTTGCTGGTCTTCACTATCCCTCTGCAGCCTATCTTTAGCCACAACAGCACTGGGGATCTCTGCTTTCCCAGAGACTCAGCATGTCACGGTGCTCGTTCTCGGCAGAAAGTTTTTCTGAAAAGGGAAACATCTGGCTCCTTCTCCCACAAGGAAGGTGCCAGCCCTGAAAGCTCTTGCAGGTCTTCACTATCCCTCTGCAGCCTATCTTTAGCCGCAACAGCACTGGGGATCTCTGCTTTCCCAGAGACTCAGCATGTCACGGTGCTCGTTCTCGGCAGAAACTTTTTCTGAAAAGGCAAACGTCTGGCTCCTTCTCCCACAAGGAAGGTGCCAGCCCTGAAAGATCTTGCTGGTCTTCACCGTCCCCCTGCAGCCTATCCACAGGCACAACAGCACTGGGGATCTCTGCTTTCCCAGAGACTCAGCATGTCACGGTGCTCGTTCTCGGCAGAAACTTTTTCTGAAAAGGCAAACGTCTGGCTCCTTCTCCCACAAGGAAGGTGCCAGCCCTGAAAGCTCTTGCATGTCTTCACTATCCCTCTGCAGCCTATCTTTAGCCGCAACAGCACTGGGGATCTCTGCTTTCCCAGAGACTCAGCATGTCACGGTGCTCGTTCTCGGCAGAAACTTCTTCTGAAAAGGCAAACGTCTGGCTCCTTCTCCCACAAGGAAGGTGCCAGCCCTGAAAGATCTTGCTGGTCTTCACCGTCCCCCTGCAGCCTATCCACAGGCACAACAGCACTGGGTATCTCTGCTTTCCCAGAGACTCAGCATGTCACGGTGCTCACTCTCGGCAGAGCCTTTTTCTGAAAAGGCAAACGTCTGGCTCCTTCTCCCACAAGGAAGGTGCCAGCCCTGAAAGATCTTGCTGGTCTTCACTATCCCTCTGCAGCCTATCTTTAGCCGCAACAGCACTGGGGATCTCTGCTTTCCCAGAGACTCAGCATGTCACGGTGCTCGTTCTCGGCAGAAAGTTTTTCTGAAAAGGGAAACATCTGGCTCCTTCTCCCACAAGGAAGGTGCCAGCCCTGAAAGCTCTTGCAGGTCTTCACTATCCCTCTGCAGCCTATCCACAGGCACAACAGCACTGGGGATCTCTGCTTTCCCAGAGACTCAGCATGTCACGGTGCTCGCTCTCGGCAGAAACTTTTTCTGAAAAGGCAAACGTCTGGCTCCTTCTCCCACAAGGAAGGTGCCAGCCCTGAAAGCTCTTGCAGGTCTTCACTATCCCTCTGCAGCCTATCTTTAGCCGCAACAGCACTGGGGATCTCTGCTTTCCCAGAGACTCAGCATGTCACGGTGCTCGTTCTCGGCAGAAACTTTTTCTGAAAAGGCAAACGTCTGGCTCCTTCTCCCACAAGGAAGGTGCCAGCCCTGAAAGATCTTGCTGGTCTTCACTATCCCTCTGCAGCCTATCTTTAGCCGCAACAGCACTGGGGATCTCTGCTTTTCCAGAGACTCAGCATGTCACGGTGCTCGTTCTCGGCAGAAACTTTTTCTGAAAAGGCAAACATCTGGCTCCTTCTCCCACAAGGAAGGTGCCAGCCCTGAAAGATCTTGCTGGTCTTCACCGTCCCCCTGCAGCCTATCCACAGGCACAACAGCACTGGGTATCTCTGCTTTCCCAGAGACTCAGCATGTCACGGTGCTCGTTCTCGGCAGAAACTTTTTCTGAAAAGGCAAACGTCTGGCTCCTTCTCCCGCAAGTTAGGTGCCAGCCCTGAAAGCTCTTGCAGGTCTTCACTATCCCTCTGCAGCCTATCTTTAGCCGCAACAGCACTGGGGATCTCTGCTTTCCCAGAGACTCAGCATGTCACGGTGCTCGTTCTCGGCAGAAACTTTTTCTGAAAAGGCAAACGTCTGGCTCCTTCTCCCACAAGGAAGGTGCCAGCCCTGAAAGATCTTGCTGGTCTTCACCGTCCCCCTGCAGCCTATCCACAGGCACAACAGCACTGGGGATCTCTGCTTTCCCAGAGACTCAGCATGTCACGGTGCTCGCTCTCGGCAGAGCCTTTTTCTGAAAAGGCAAACGTCTGGCTCCTTCTCCCACAAGGAAGGTGCCAGCCCTGAAAGATCTTGCTGGTCTTCACTATCCCTCTGCAGCCTATCTTTAGCCGCAACAGCACTGGGGATCTCTGCTTTCCCAGAGACTCAGCATGTCACGGTGCTCGTTCTCGGCAGAAAGTTTTTCTGAAAAGGGAAACATCTGGCTCCTTCTCCCACAAGGAAGGTGCCAGCCCTGAAAGCTCTTGCAGGTCTTCACTATCCCTCTGCAGCCTATCCACAGGCACAACAGCACTGGGGATCTCTGCTTTCCCAGAGACTCAGCATGTCATGGTGCTCGCTCTCGGCAGAAACTTTTTCTGAAAAGGCAAACGTCTGGCTCCTTCTCCCACAAGGAAGGTGCCAGCCCTGAAAGATCTTGCTGGTCTTCACCGTCCCCCTGCAGCCTATCCACAGGCACAACAGCACTGGGGATCTCTGCTTTCCCAGAGACTCAGCATGTCACGGTGCTCGTTCTCGGCAGAAACTTTTTCTGAAAAGGCAAACGTCTGGCTCCTTCTCCCACAAGGAAGGTGCCAGCCCTGAAAGCTCTTGCAGGTCTTCACTATCCCTCTGCAGCCTATCTTTAGCCGCAACAGCACTGGGGATCTCTGCTTTCCCAGAGACTCAGCATGTCACGGTGCTCGTTCTCGGCAGAAACTTTTTCTGAAAAGGCAAACGTCTGGCTCCTTCTCCCACAAGGAAGGTGCCAGCCCTGAAAGCTCTTGCAGGTCTTCACTATCCCTCTGCAGCCTATCTTTAGCCGCAACAGCACTGGGGATCTCTGCTTTTCCAGAGACTCAGCATGTCACGGTGCTCGTTCTCGGCAGAAACTTTTTCTGAAAAGGCAAACGTCTGGCTCCTTCTCCCACAAGGAAGGTGCCAGCCCTGAAAGATCTTGCTGGTCTTCACCGTCCCCCTGCAGCCTATCCACAGGCACAACAGCACTGGGTATCTCTGCTTTCCCAGAGACTCAGCATGTCACGGTGCTCGCTCTCGGCAGAGCCTTTTTCTGAAAAGGCAAACGTCTGGCTCCTTCTCCCACAAGGAAGGTGCCAGCCCTGAAAGATCTTGCTGGTCTTCACTATCCCTCTGCAGCCTATCTTTAGCCGCAACAGCACTGGGGATCTCTGCTTTCCCAGAGACTCAGCATGTCACGGTGCTCGTTCTCGGCAGAAAGTTTTTCTGAAAAGGGAAACATCTGGCTCCTTCTCCCACAAGGAAGGTGCCAGCCCTGAAAGCTCTTGCAGGTCTTCACTATCCCTCTGCAGCCTATCTTTAGCCGCAACAGCACTGGGGATCTCTGCTTTCCCAGAGACTCAGCATGTCACGGTGCTCGTTCTCGGCAGAAACTTTTTCTGAAAAGGCAAACGTCTGGCTCCTTCTCCCACAAGGAAGGTGCCAGCCCTGAAAGATCTTGCTGGTCTTCACCGTCCCCCTGCAGCCTATCCACAGGCACAACAGCACTGGGGATCTCTGCTTTCCCAGAGACTCAGCATCTCATGGTGCTCGCTCTCGGCAGAAACTTTTTCTGAAAAGGCAAACATCTGGCTCCTTCTCCCACAAGGAAGGTGCCAGCCCTGAAAGATCTTGCTGGTCTTCACTATCCCTCTGCAGCCTATCTTTAGCCGCAACAGCACTGGGGATCTCTGCTTTCCCAGAGACTCAGCATGTCACGGTGCTCGTTCTCGGCAGAAACTTTTTCTGAAAAGGCAAACGTCTGGCTCCTTCTCCCACAAGGAAGGTGCCAGCCCTGAAAGATCTTGCTGGTCTTCACCGTCCCCCTGCAGCCTATCCACAGGCACAACAGCACTGGGTATCTCTGCTTTCCCAGAGACTCAGCATGTCACGGTGCTCACTCTCGGCAGAGCCTTTTTCTGAAAAGGCAAACGTCTGGCTCCTTCTCCCACAAGGAAGGTGCCAGCCCTGAAAGATCTTGCTGGTCTTCACTATCCCTCTGCAGCCTATCTTTAGCCGCAACAGCACTGGGGATCTCTGCTTTCCCAGAGACTCAGCATGTCACGGTGCTCGTTCTCGGCAGAAAGTTTTTCTGAAAAGGGAAACATCTGGCTCCTTCTCCCACAAGGAAGGTGCCAGCCCTGAAAGCTCTTGCAGGTCTTCACTATCCCTCTGCAGCCTATCCACAGGCACAACAGCACTGGGGATCTCTGCTTTCCCAGAGACTCAGCATGTCACGGTGCTCGCTCTCGGCAGAAACTATTTCTGAAAAGGCAAACGTCTGGCTCCTTCTCCCACAAGGAAGGTGCCAGCCCTGAAAGCTCTTGCAGGTCTTCACTATCCCTCTGCAGCCTATCTTTAGCCGCAACAGCACTGGGGATCTCTGCTTTCCCAGAGACTCAGCATGTCACGGTGCTCGTTCTCGGCAGAAACTTTTTCTGAAAAGGCAAACGTCTGGCTCCTTCTCCCACAAGGAAGGTGCCAGCCCTGAAAGATCTTGCTGGTCTTCACTATCCCTCTGCAGCCTATCTTTAGCCGCAACAGCACTGGGGATCTCTGCTTTTCCAGAGACTCAGCATGTCACGGTGCTCGTTCTCGGCAGAAACTTTTTCTGAAAAGGCAAACGTCTGGCTCCTTCTCCCACAAGGAAGGTGCCAGCCCTGAAAGATCTTGCTGGTCTTCACCGTCCCCCTGCAGCCTATCCACAGGCACAACAGCACTGGGTATCTCTGCTTTCCCAGAGACTCAGCATGTCACGGTGCTCGTTCTCGGCAGAAACTTTTTCTGAAAAGGCAAACGTCTGGCTCCTTCTCCCGCAAGTTAGGTGCCAGCCCTGAAAGATCTTGCTGGTCTTCACTATCCCTCTGCAGCCTATCTTTAGCCACAACAGCACTGGGGATCTCTGCTTTCCCAGAGACTCAGCATGTCACGGTGCTCGTTCTCGGCAGAAAGTTTTTCTGAAAAGGGAAACATCTGGCTCCTTCTCCCACAAGGAAGGTGCCAGCCCTGAAAGTTCTTGCAGGTCTTCACTATCCCTCTGCAGCCTATCTTTAGCCGCAACAGCACTGGGGATCTCTGCTTTCCCAGAGACTCAGCATGTCACGGTGCTCGTTCTCGGCAGAAACTTTTTCTGAAAAGGCAAACGTCTGGCTCCTTCTCCCACAAGGAAGGTGCCAGCCCTGAAAGATCTTGCTGGTCTTCACCGTCCCCCTGCAGCCTATCCACAGGCACAACAGCACTGGGGATCTCTGCTTTCCCAGAGACTCAGCATGTCACGGTGCTCGTTCTCGGCAGAAACTTTTTCTGAAAAGGCAAACGTCTGGCTCCTTCTCCCACAAGGAAGGTGCCAGCCCTGAAAGCTCTTGCATGTCTTCACTATCCCTCTGCAGCCTATCTTTAGCCGCAACAGCACTGGGGATCTCTGCTTTTCCAGAGACTCAGCATGTCACGGTGCTCGTTCTCGGCAGAAACTTCTTCTGAAAAGGCAAACGTCTGGCTCCTTCTCCCACAAGGAAGGTGCCAGCCCTGAAAGATCTTGCTGGTCTTCACCGTCCCCCTGCAGCCTATCCACAGGCACAACAGCACTGGGTATCTCTGCTTTCCCAGAGACTCAGCATGTCACGGTGCTCACTCTCGGCAGAGCCTTTTTCTGAAAAGGCAAACGTCTGGCTCCTTCTCCCACAAGGAAGGTGCCAGCCCTGAAAGATCTTGCTGGTCTTCACTATCCCTCTGCAGCCTATCTTTAGCCGCAACAGCACTGGGGATCTCTGCTTTCCCAGAGACTCAGCATGTCACGGTGCTCGTTCTCGGCAGAAAGTTTTTCTGAAAAGGGAAACATCTGGCTCCTTCTCCCACAAGGAAGGTGCCAGCCCTGAAAGCTCTTGCAGGTCTTCACTATCCCTCTGCAGCCTATCCACAGGCACAACAGCACTGGGGATCTCTGCTTTCCCAGAGACTCAGCATGTCACGGTGCTCGCTCTCGGCAGAAACTTTTTCTGAAAAGGCAAACGTCTGGCTCCTTCTCCCACAAGGAAGGTGCCAGCCCTGAAAGCTCTTGCAGGTCTTCACTATCCCTCTGCAGCCTATCTTTAGCCGCAACAGCACTGGGGATCTCTGCTTTCCCAGAGACTCAGCATGTCACGGTGCTCGTTCTCGGCAGAAACTTTTTCTGAAAAGGCAAACGTCTGGCTCCTTCTCCCACAAGGAAGGTGCCAGCCCTGAAAGATCTTGCTGGTCTTCACTATCCCTCTGCAGCCTATCTTTAGCCGCAACAGCACTGGGGATCTCTGCTTTTCCAGAGACTCAGCATGTCACGGTGCTCGTTCTCGGCAGAAACTTTTTCTGAAAAGGCAAACATCTGGCTCCTTCTCCCACAAGGAAGGTGCCAGCCCTGAAAGATCTTGCTGGTCTTCACCGTCCCCCTGCAGCCTATCCACAGGCACAACAGCACTGGGTATCTCTGCTTTCCCAGAGACTCAGCATGTCACGGTGCTCGTTCTCGGCAGAAACTTTTTCTGAAAAGGCAAACGTCTGGCTCCTTCTCCCGCAAGTTAGGTGCCAGCCCTGAAAGCTCTTGCAGGTCTTCACTATCCCTCTGCAGCCTATCTTTAGCCGCAACAGCACTGGGGATCTCTGCTTTCCCAGAGACTCAGCATGTCACGGTGCTCGTTCTCGGCAGAAACTTTTTCTGAAAAGGCAAACGTCTGGCTCCTTCTCCCACAAGGAAGGTGCCAGCCCTGAAAGATCTTGCTGGTCTTCACCGTCCCCCTGCAGCCTATCCACAGGCACAACAGCACTGGGGATCTCTGCTTTCCCAGAGACTCAGCATGTCACGGTGCTCGCTCTCGGCAGAGCCTTTTTCTGAAAAGGCAAACGTCTGGCTCCTTCTCCCACAAGGAAGGTGCCAGCCCTGAAAGATCTTGCTGGTCTTCACTATCCCTCTGCAGCCTATCTTTAGCCGCAACAGCACTGGGGATCTCTGCTTTCCCAGAGACTCAGCATGTCACGGTGCTCGTTCTCGGCAGAAAGTTTTTCTGAAAAGGGAAACATCTGGCTCCTTCTCCCACAAGGAAGGTGCCAGCCCTGAAAGCTCTTGCAGGTCTTCACTATCCCTCTGCAGCCTATCCACAGGCACAACAGCACTGGGGATCTCTGCTTTCCCAGAGACTCAGCATGTCATGGTGCTCGCTCTCGGCAGAAACTTTTTCTGAAAAGGCAAACGTCTGGCTCCTTCTCCCACAAGGAAGGTGCCAGCCCTGAAAGATCTTGCTGGTCTTCACCGTCCCCCTGCAGCCTATCCACAGGCACAACAGCACTGGGGATCTCTGCTTTCCCAGAGACTCAGCATGTCACGGTGCTCGTTCTCGGCAGAAACTTTTTCTGAAAAGGCAAACGTCTGGCTCCTTCTCCCACAAGGAAGGTGCCAGCCCTGAAAGCTCTTGCAGGTCTTCACTATCCCTCTGCAGCCTATCTTTAGCCGCAACAGCACTGGGGATCTCTGCTTTCCCAGAGACTCAGCATGTCACGGTGCTCGTTCTCGGCAGAAACTTTTTCTGAAAAGGCAAACGTCTGGCTCCTTCTCCCACAAGGAAGGTGCCAGCCCTGAAAGCTCTTGCAGGTCTTCACTATCCCTCTGCAGCCTATCTTTAGCCGCAACAGCACTGGGGATCTCTGCTTTTCCAGAGACTCAGCATGTCACGGTGCTCGTTCTCGGCAGAAACTTTTTCTGAAAAGGCAAACGTCTGGCTCCTTCTCCCACAAGGAAGGTGCCAGCCCTGAAAGATCTTGCTGGTCTTCACCGTCCCCCTGCAGCCTATCCACAGGCACAACAGCACTGGGTATCTCTGCTTTCCCAGAGACTCAGCATGTCACGGTGCTCGCTCTCGGCAGAGCCTTTTTCTGAAAAGGCAAACGTCTGGCTCCTTCTCCCACAAGGAAGGTGCCAGCCCTGAAAGATCTTGCTGGTCTTCACTATCCCTCTGCAGCCTATCTTTAGCCGCAACAGCACTGGGGATCTCTGCTTTCCCAGAGACTCAGCATGTCACGGTGCTCGTTCTCGGCAGAAAGTTTTTCTGAAAAGGGAAACATCTGGCTCCTTCTCCCACAAGGAAGGTGCCAGCCCTGAAAGCTCTTGCAGGTCTTCACTATCCCTCTGCAGCCTATCTTTAGCCGCAACAGCACTGGGGATCTCTGCTTTCCCAGAGACTCAGCATGTCACGGTGCTCGTTCTCGGCAGAAACTTTTTCTGAAAAGGCAAACGTCTGGCTCCTTCTCCCACAAGGAAGGTGCCAGCCCTGAAAGATCTTGCTGGTCTTCACCGTCCCCCTGCAGCCTATCCACAGGCACAACAGCACTGGGGATCTCTGCTTTCCCAGAGACTCAGCATCTCATGGTGCTCGCTCTCGGCAGAAACTTTTTCTGAAAAGGCAAACATCTGGCTCCTTCTCCCACAAGGAAGGTGCCAGCCCTGAAAGATCTTGCTGGTCTTCACTATCCCTCTGCAGCCTATCTTTAGCCGCAACAGCACTGGGGATCTCTGCTTTCCCAGACACTCAGCATGTCACGGTGCTCGTTCTTGGCAGAAAATTTTCTGAAAAAGCAAACGTCTGGCTCCTTCTCCCACAAGGAAGGTGCCAGCCCTGAAAGATCTTGCTGGTCTTCACCGTCCCCCTGCAGCCTATCCACAGGCACAACAGCACTGGGGATCTCTGCTTTCCCAGAGACTCAGCATCCCATGGTGCTCGCTCTCGCAGAGCCTTTTTCTGAAAAGGCAAACGTCTGGCTCCTTCTCCCACAAGGAAGGTGCCAGCCCTGAAAGCTCTTGCTGGTCTTCACCATCCCGCTGCAGCCTATCCACAAGCACAACAGCACTGGGGATCTCTGCTTTCCCAGAGACTCAGCATGTCACGGTGCTCGTTCTCGGCAGAAAGTTTTTCTGAAAAGGCAAACGTCTGGCTCCTTCTCCCACAAGGAAGGTGCTAGCCCTGAAAGATCTTGCTGGTCTTCACTATCCCTCTGCAGCCTATCCACAGGCACAACAGCACTGGGGATCTCTGCTTTCCCAGAGACTCAGCATGTCACGGTGCTCGTTCTCGGCAGAAACTTTTTCTGAAAAGGCAAACGTCTGGCTCCTTCTCCCACAAGGAAGGTGCCAGCCCTGAAAGATCTTGCAGGTCTTCACTATCCCTCTGCAGCCTATCTTTAGCCGCAACAGCACCGGGGATCTCTGCTTTCCTAGAGACTCAGCATGTCACGGTGCTCGTTCTCGGCAGAAACTTTTTCTGAAAAGGCAAACGTCTGGCTCCTTCTCCCACAAGGAAGGTGCCAGCCCTGAAAGATCTTGCTGGTCTTCACCGTCCCCCTGCAGCCTATCCACAGGCACAACAGCACTGGGGATCTCTGCTTTCCCAGAGACTCAGCATGTCACGGTGCTCGTTCTCGGCAGAAACTTTTTCTGAAAAGGCAAACGTCTGGCTCCTTCTCCCACAAGGAAGGTGCCAGCCCTGAAAGATCTTGCTGGTCTTCAGCGTCCCCCTGCAGCCTATCCACAGGCACAACAGCACTGGGGATCTCTGCTTTCCCAGAGACTCAGCATGTCACGGTGCTCGTTCTCGGCAGAAACTTTTTCTGAAAAGGCAAACGTCTGGCTCCTTCTCCCACAAGGAAGGTGCCAGCCCTGAAAGCTCTTGCAGGTCTTCACTATCCCTCTGCAGCCTATCTTTAGCCGCAACAGCACTGGGGATCTCTGCTTTCCCAGAGACTCAGCATGTCACGGTGCTCGCTCTCGGCAGAAACTTTTTCTGAAAAGGCAAACGTCTGGCTCCTTCTCCCACAAGGAAGGTGCCAGCCCTGAAAGATCTTGCTGGTCTTCACCGTCCTCCTGCAGCCTATCCACAGGCACAACAGCACTGGGGATCTCTGCTTTCCCAGAGACTCAGCATGTCACGGTGCTCGTTCTCGGCAGAAACTTTTTCTGAAAAGGCAAACGTCTGGCTCCTTCTCCCACAAGGAAGGTGCCAGCCCTGAAAGCTCTTGCAGGTCTTCACTATCCCTCTGCAGCCTATCTTTAGCCGCAACAGCACTGGGGATCTCTGCTTTCCCAGAGACTCAGCATGTCACGGTGCTCGTTCTCGGCAGAAACTTTTTCTGAAAAGGCAAACGTCTGGCTCCTTCTCCCACAAGGAAGGTGCCAGCCCTGAAAGATCTTGCTGGTCTTCACCGTCCCCCTGCAGCCTATCCACAGGCACAACAGCACTGGGGATCTCTGCTTTCCCAGAGACTCAGCATCTCATGGTGCTCGCTCTCGGCAGAAACTTTTTCTGAAAAGGCAAACATCTGGCTCCTTCTCCCACAAGGAAGGTGCCAGCCCTGAAAGCTCTTGCTGGTCTTCACCATCCCCCTGCAGCCTATCTTTAGCCGCAACAGCACTGGGGATCTCTGCTTTCCCAGAGACTCAGCATGTCACGGTGCTCGTTCTCGGCAGAAACTTTTTCTGAAAAGGCAAACGTCTGGCTCCTTCTCCCACAAGGAAGGTGCCAGCCCTGAAAGATCTTGCTGGTCTTCACCGTCCCCCTGCAGCCTATCCACAGGCACAACAGCACTGGGGATCTCTGCTTTCCCAGAGACTCAGCATGTCACGGTGCTCGTTCTCGGCAGAAAGTTTTTCTGAAAAGGCAAACGTCTGGCTCCTTCTCCCACAAGGAAGGTGCCAGCCCTGAAAGATCTTGCTGGTCTTCACTATCCCTCTGCAGCCTATCTTTAGCCGCAACAGCACTGGGGATCTCTGCTTTCCCAGACACTCAGCATGTCACGGTGCTCGTTCTTGGCAGAAAATTTTCTGAAAAAGCAAACGTCTGGCTCCTTCTCCCACAAGGAAGGTGCCAGCCCTGAAAGATCTTGCTGGTCTTCACCGTCCCCCTGCAGCCTATCCACAGGCACAACAGCACTGGGGATCTCTGCTTTCCCAGAGACTCAGCATCTCATGGTGCTCGCTCTCGGCAGAGCCTTTTTCTGAAAAGGCAAACGTCTGGCTCCTTCTCCCACAAGGAAGGTGCCAGCCCTGAAAGCTCTTGCTGGTCTTCACCATCCCGCTGCAGCCTATCCACAAGCACAACAGCACTGGGGATCTCTGCTTTCCCAGAGACTCAGCATGTCACGGTGCTCGTTCTCGGCAGAAAGTTTTTCTGAAAAGGCAAACGTCTGGCTCCTTCTCCCACAAGGAAGGTGCTAGCCCTGAAAGATCTTGCTGGTCTTCACTATCCCTCTGCAGCCTATCCACAGGCACAACAGCACTGGGGATCTCTGCTTTCCCAGAGACTCAGCATGTCACGGTGCTCGTTCTCGGCAGAAACTTTTTCTGAAAAGGCAAACGTCTGGCTCCTTCTCCCACAAGGAAGGTGCCAGCCCTGAAAGATCTTGCAGGTCTTCACTATCCCTCTGCAGCCTATCTTTAGCCGCAACAGCACTGGGGATCTCTGCTTTCCTAGAGACTCAGCATGTCACGGTGCTCGTTCTCGGCAGAAACTTTTTCTGAAAAGGCAAACGTCTGGCTCCTTCTCCCACAAGGAAGGTGCCAGCCCTGAAAGATCTTGCTGGTCTTCACCGTCCCCCTGCAGCCTATCCACAGGCACAACAGCACTGGGGATCTCTGCTTTCCCAGAGACTCAGCATGTCACGGTGCTCGCTCTCGGCAGAGCCTTTTTCTGAAAAGGCAAACGTCTGGCTCCTTCTCCCACAAGGAAGGTGCCAGCCCTGAAAGATCTTGCTGGTCTTCACTATCCCTCTGCAGCCTATCTTTAGCCGCAACAGCACTGGGGATCTCTGCTTTCCCAGAGACTCAGCATGTCACGGTGCTCGTTCTCGGCAGAAAGTTTTTCTGAAAAGGCAAACATCTGGCTCCTTCTCCCACAAGGAAGGTGCCAGCCCTGAAAGCTCTTGCAGGTCTTCACTATCCCTCTGCAGCCTATCTTTAGCCGCAACAGCATTGGGGATCTCTGCTTTCCCAGAGACTCAGCATGTCACGGTGCTCGTTCTCGGCAGAAACTTTTTCTGAAAAGGCAAACGTCTGGCTCCTTCTCCCACAAGGAAGGTGCCAGCCCTGAAAGATCTTGCTGGTCTTCACCGTCCCCCTGCAGCCTATCCACAGGCACAACAGCACTGGGGATCTCTGCTTTCCCAGAGACTCAGCATGTCACGGTGCTCGTTCTCGGCAGAAACTTTTTCTGAAAAGGCAAACGTCTGGCTCCTTCTCCCACAAGGAAGGTGCCAGCCCTGAAAGCTCTTGCTGGTCTTCACTATCCCTCTGCAGCCTATCTTTAGCCGCAACAGCACTGGGGATCTCTGCTTTCCCAGAGACTCAGCATGTCACGGTGCTCGTTCTCGGCAGAAAGTTTTTCTGAAAAGGCAAACGTCTGGCTCCTTCTCCCACAAGGAAGGTGCCAGCCCTGAAAGATCTTGCTGGTCTTCACTATCCCTCTGCAGCCTATCTTTAGCCGCAACAGCACTGGGGATCTCTGCTTTCCCAGAGACTCAGCATGTCACGGTGCTCGTTCTCGGCCGAAAGTTTTTCTGAAAAGGCAAACGTCTGGCTCCTTCTCCCACAAGGAAGGTGCCAGCCCTGAAAGATCTTGCTGGTCTTCACTATCCCTCTGCAGCCTATCCACAGGCACAACAGCACTGGGGATCTCTGCTTTCCCAGAGACTCAGCATGTCACGGTGCTCGTTCTCGGCAGAAACTTTTTCTGAAAAGGCAAACGTCTGGCTCCTTCTCCCACAAGGAAGGTGCCAGCCCTGAAAGATCTTGCTGGTCTTCACTATCCCTCTGCAGCCTATCTTTAGCCGCAACAGCACTGGGGATCTCTGCTTTCCCAGAGACTCAGCATGTCACGGTGCTCGTTCTCGGCAGAAACTTTTTCTGAAAAGGCAAACGTCTGGCTCCTTCTCCCACAAGGAAGGTGCCAGCCCTGAAAGATCTTGCTGGTCTTTACCGTCCCCCTGCAGCCTATCCACAGGCACAACAGCACTGGGGATCTCTGCTTTCCCAGAGACTCAGCATGTCACGGTGCTCGTTCTCGGCAGTACCTTTTTCTGAAAAGGCAAACGTCTGGCTCCTTCTCCCACAAGGAAGGTGCCAGCCCTGAAAGCTCTTGCAGGTCTTCACTATCCCTCTGCAGCCTATCCACAGGCACAACAGCACTGGGGATCTCTGCTTTCCCAGAGACTCAGCATCTCATGGTGCTCGCTCTCGGCAGAGCCTTTTTCTGAAAAGGCAAATGTCTGGCTCCTTCTCCCACAAGGAAGGTGCCAGCCCTGAAAGCTCTTGCAGGTCTTCACTATCCCTCTGCAGCCTATCTTTAGCCACAACAGCACTGGGGATCTCTGCTTTCCCAGAGACTCAGCATGTCACGGTGCTCGTTCTCAGCAGAAACTTTTTCTGAAAAGGCAAACGTCTGGCTCCTTCTCCCACAAGGAAGGTGCCAGCCCTGAAAGATCTTGCTGGTCTTCACCGTCCCCCTGCAGCCTATCCACAGGCACAACAGCACTGGGGATCTCTGCTTTCCCAGAGACTCAGCATGTCACGGTGCTCGTTCTCGGCAGAAACTTTTTCTGAAAAGGCAAACGTCTGGCTCCTTCTCCCACAAGGAAGGTGCCAGCCCTGAAAGCTCTTGCAGGTCTTCACTATCCCTCTGCAGCCTATCTTTAGCCGCAACAGCACTGGGGATCTCTGCTTTCCCAGAGACTCAGCATGTCACGGTGCTCGTTCTCGGCAGAAACTTTTTCTGAAAAGGCAAACGTCTGGCTCCTTCTCCCACAAGGAAGGTGCCAGCCCTGAAAGATCTTGCTGGTCTTCACCGTCCCCCTGCAGCCTATCCACAGGCACAACAGCACTGGGGATCTCTGCTTTCCCAGAGACTCAGCATCTCATGGTGCTCGCTCTCGGCAGAAACTTTTTCTGAAAAGGCAAACATCTGGCTCCTTCTCCCACAAGGAAGGTGCCAGCCCTGAAAGCTCTTGCTGGTCTTCACCATCCCCCTGCAGCCTATCTTTAGCCGCAACAGCACTGGGGATCTCTGCTTTCCCAGAGACTCAGCATGTCACGGTGCTCGTTCTCGGCAGAAACTTTTTCTGAAAAGGCAAACGTCTGGCTCCTTCTCCCACAAGGAAGGTGCCAGCCCTGAAAGATCTTGCTGGTCTTCACCGTCCCCCTGCAGCCTATCCACAGGCACAACAGCACTGGGGATCTCTGCTTTCCCAGAGACTCAGCATGTCACGGTGCTCGTTCTCGGCAGAAAGTTTTTCTGAAAAGGCAAACGTCTGGCTCCTTCTCCCACAAGGAAGGTGCCAGCCCTGAAAGATCTTGCTGGTCTTCACTATCCCTCTGCAGCCTATCTTTAGCCGCAACAGCACTGGGGATCTCTGCTTTCCCAGACACTCAGCATGTCACGGTGCTCGTTCTTGGCAGAAAATTTTCTGAAAAAGCAAACGTCTGGCTCCTTCTCCCACAAGGAAGGTGCCAGCCCTGAAAGATCTTGCTGGTCTTCACCGTCCCCCTGCAGCCTATCCACAGGCACAACAGCACTGGGGATCTCTGCTTTCCCAGAGACTCAGCATCTCATGGTGCTCGCTCTCGGCAGAGCCTTTTTCTGAAAAGGCAAACGTCTGGCTCCTTCTCCCACAAGGAAGGTGCCAGCCCTGAAAGCTCTTGCTGGTCTTCACCATCCCGCTGCAGCCTATCCACAAGCACAACAGCACTGGGGATCTCTGCTTTCCCAGAGACTCAGCATGTCACGGTGCTCGTTCTCGGCAGAAAGTTTTTCTGAAAAGGCAAACGTCTGGCTCCTTCTCCCACAAGGAAGGTGCTAGCCCTGAAAGATCTTGCTGGTCTTCACTATCCCTCTGCAGCCTATCCACAGGCACAACAGCACTGGGGATCTCTGCTTTCCCAGAGACTCAGCATGTCACGGTGCTCGTTCTCGGCAGAAACTTTTTCTGAAAAGGCAAACGTCTGGCTCCTTCTCCCACAAGGAAGGTGCCAGCCCTGAAAGATCTTGCAGGTCTTCACTATCCCTCTGCAGCCTATCTTTAGCCGCAACAGCACTGGGGATCTCTGCTTTCCTAGAGACTCAGCATGTCA
Organism: Astur gentilis; assembly: GCF_929443795.1. Classification (NCBI taxonomy): domain Eukaryota; kingdom Metazoa; phylum Chordata; class Aves; order Accipitriformes; family Accipitridae; genus Astur; species Astur gentilis. Next base: position 46,894 of record NW_026061057.1, read on the forward strand.
CGGTGCTCGTTCTCGGCAGAAACTTTTTCTGAAAAGGCAAACGTCTGGCTCCTTCTCCCACAAGGAAGGTGCCAGCCCTGAAAGATCTTGCTGGTCTTCACCGTCCCCCTGCAGCCTATCCACAGGCACAACAGCACTGGGGATCTCTGCTTTCCCAGAGACTCAGCATGTCACGGTGCTCGCTCTCGGCAGAGCCTTTTTCTGAAAAGGCAAACGTCTGGCTCCTTCTCCCACAAGGAAGGTGCCAGCCCTGAAAGATCTTGCTGGTCTTCACTATCCCTCTGCAGCCTATCTTTAGCCGCAACAGCACTGGGGATCTCTGCTTTCCCAGAGACTCAGCATGTCACGGTGCTCGTTCTCGGCAGAAAGTTTTTCTGAAAAGGCAAACATCTGGCTCCTTCTCCCACAAGGAAGGTGCCAGCCCTGAAAGCTCTTGCAGGTCTTCACTATCCCTCTGCAGCCTATCTTTAGCCGCAACAGCGTTGGGGATCTCTGCTTTCCCAGAGACTCAGCATGTCACGGTGCTCGTTCTCGGCAGAAACTTTTTCTGAAAAGGCAAACGTCTGGCTCCTTCTCCCACAAGGAAGGTGCCAGCCCTGAAAGATCTTGCTGGTCTTCACCGTCCCCCTGCAGCCTATCCACAGGCACAACAGCACTGGGGATCTCTGCTTTCCCAGAGACTCAGCATGTCACGGTGCTCGTTCTCGGCAGAAACTTTTTCTGAAAAGGCAAACGTCTGGCTCCTTCTCCCACAAGGAAGGTGCCAGCCCTGAAAGCTCTTGCTGGTCTTCACTATCCCTCTGCAGCCTATCTTTAGCCGCAACAGCACTGGGGATCTCTGCTTTCCCAGAGACTCAGCATGTCACGGTGCTCGTTCTCGGCAGAAACTTTTTCTGAAAAGGCAAACGTCTGGCTCCTTCTCCCACAAGGAAGGTGCCAGCCCTGAAAGATCTTGCTGGTCTTCACTATCCCTCTGCAGCCTATCTTTAGCCGCAACAGCACTGGGGATCTCTGCTTTCCCAGAGACTCAGCATGTCACGGTGCTCGTTCTCGGCCGAAAGTTTTTCTGAAAAGGCAAACGTCTGGCTCCTTCTCCCACAAGGAAGGTGCCAGCCCTGAAAGATCTTGCTGGTCTTCACTATCCCTCTGCAGCCTATCCACAGGCACAACAGCACTGGGGATCTCTGCTTTCCCAGAGACTCAGCATGTCACGGTGCTCGTTCTCGGCAGAAACTTTTTCTGAAAAGGCAAACGTCTGGCTCCTTCTCCCACAAGGAAGGTGCCAGCCCTGAAAGATCTTGCTGGTCTTCACTATCCCTCTGCAGCCTATCTTTAGCCGCAACAGCACTGGGGATCTCTGCTTTCCCAGAGACTCAGCATGTCACGGTGCTCGTTCTCGGCAGAAACTTTTTCTGAAAAGGCAAACGTCTGGCTCCTTCTCCCACAAGGAAGGTGCCAGCCCTGAAAGATCTTGCTGGTCTTTACCGTCCCCCTGCAGCCTATCCACAGGCACAACAGCACTGGGGATCTCTGCTTTCCCAGAGACTCAGCATGTCACGGTGCTCGTTCTCGGCAGTACCTTTTTCTGAAAAGGCAAACGTCTGGCTCCTTCTCCCACAAGGAAGGTGCCAGCCCTGAAAGCTCTTGCAGGTCTTCACTATCCCTCTGCAGCCTATCCACAGGCACAACAGCACTGGGGATCTCTGCTTTCCCAGAGACTCAGCATCTCATGGTGCTCGCTCTCGGCAGAGCCTTTTTCTGAAAAGGCAAATGTCTGGCTCCTTCTCCCACAAGGAAGGTGCCAGCCCTGAAAGCTCTTGCAGGTCTTCACTATCCCTCTGCAGCCTATCTTTAGCCACAACAGCACTGGGGATCTCTGCTTTCCCAGAGACTCAGCATGTCACGGTGCTCGTTCTCAGCAGAAACTTTTTCTGAAAAGGCAAACGTCTGGCTCCTTCTCCCACAAGGAAGGTGCCAGCCCTGAAAGATCTTGCTGGTCTTCACCGTCCCCCTGCAGCCTATCCACAGGCACAACAGCACTGGGGATCTCTGCTTTCCCAGAGACTCAGCATGTCACGGTGCTCGTTCTCGGCAGAAACTTTTTCTGAAAAGGCAAACGTCTGGCTCCTTCTCCCACAAGGAAGGTGCCAGCCCTGAAAGCTCTTGCAGGTCTTCACTATCCCTCTGCAGCCTATCTTTAGCCGCAACAGCACTGGGGATCTCTGCTTTCCCAGAGACTCAGCATGTCACGGTGCTCGTTCTCGGCAGAAACTTTTTCTGAAAAGGCAAACGTCTGGCTCCTTCTCCCACAAGGAAGGTGCCAGCCCTGAAAGATCTTGCTGGTCTTCACCGTCCCCCTGCAGCCTATCCACAGGCACAACAGCACTGGGGATCTCTGCTTTCCCAGAGACTCAGCATCTCATGGTGCTCGCTCTCGGCAGAAACTTTTTCTGAAAAGGCAAACATCTGGCTCCTTCTCCCACAAGGAAGGTGCCAGCCCTGAAAGCTCTTGCTGGTCTTCACCATCCCCCTGCAGCCTATCTTTAGCCGCAACAGCACTGGGGATCTCTGCTTTCCCAGAGACTCAGCATGTCACGGTGCTCGTTCTCGGCAGAAACTTTTTCTGAAAAGGCAAACGTCTGGCTCCTTCTCCCACAAGGAAGGTGCCAGCCCTGAAAGATCTTGCTGGTCTTCACCGTCCCCCTGCAGCCTATCCACAGGCACAACAGCACTGGGGATCTCTGCTTTCCCAGAGACTCAGCATGTCACGGTGCTCGTTCTCGGCAGAAACTTTTTCTGAAAAGGCAAACGTCTGGCTCCTTCTCCCACAAGGAAGGTGCCAGCCCTGAAAGATCTTGCTGGTCTTCACTATCCCTCTGCAGCCTATCTTTAGCCGCAACAGCACTGGGGATCTCTGCTTTCCCAGAGACTCAGCATGTCACGGTGCTCGTTCTCGGCAGAAACTTTTTCTGAAAAGGCAAACGTCTGGCTCCTTCTCCCACAAGGAAGGTGCCAGCCCTGAAAGATCTTGCTGGTCTTTACCGTCCCCCTGCAGCCTATCCACAGGCACAACAGCACTGGGGATCTCTGCTTTCCCAGAGACTCAGCATGTCACGGTGCTCGTTCTCGGCAGTACCTTTTTCTGAAAAGGCAAACGTCTGGCTCCTTCTCCCACAAGGAAGGTGCCAGCCCTGAAAGCTCTTGCAGGTCTTCACTATCCCTCTGCAGCCTATCCACAGGCACAACAGCACTGGGGATCTCTGCTTTCCCAGAGACTCAGCATCTCATGGTGCTCGCTCTCGGCAGAGCCTTTTTCTGAAAAGGCAAATGTCTGGCTCCTTCTCCCACAAGGAAGGTGCCAGCCCTGAAAGCTCTTGCAGGTCTTCACTATCCCTCTGCAGCCTATCTTTAGCCACAACAGCACTGGGGATCTCTGCTTTCCCAGAGACTCAGCATGTCACGGTGCTCGTTCTCAGCAGAAACTTTTTCTGAAAAGGCAAACGTCTGGCTCCTTCTCCCACAAGGAAGGTGCCAGCCCTGAAAGATCTTGCTGGTCTTCACCGTCCCCCTGCAGCCTATCCACAGGCACAACAGCACTGGGGATCTCTGCTTTCCCAGAGACTCAGCATGTCACGGTGCTCGTTCTCGGCAGAAACTTTTTCTGAAAAGGCAAACGTCTGGCTCCTTCTCCCACAAGGAAGGTGCCAGCCCTGAAAGCTCTTGCAGGTCTTCACTATCCCTCTGCAGCCTATCTTTAGCCGCAACAGCACTGGGGATCTCTGCTTTCCCAGAGACTCAGCATGTCACGGTGCTCGTTCTCGGCAGAAACTTTTTCTGAAAAGGCAAACGTCTGGCTCCTTCTCCCACAAGGAAGGTGCCAGCCCTGAAAGATCTTGCTGGTCTTCACTATCCCTCTGCAGCCTATCTTTAGCCGCAACAGCACTGGGGATCTCTGCTTTTCCAGAGACTCAGCATGTCACGGTGCTCGTTCTCGGCAGAAACTTTTTCTGAAAAGGCAAACGTCTGGCTCCTTCTCCCACAAGGAAGGTGCCAGCCCTGAAAGATCTTGCTGGTCTTCACCGTCCCCCTGCAGCCTATCCACAGGCACAACAGCACTGGGTATCTCTGCTTTCCCAGAGACTCAGCATGTCACGGTGCTCGCTCTCGGCAGAGCCTTTTTCTGAAAAGGCAAACGTCTGGCTCCTTCTCCCACAAGGAAGGTGCCAGCCCTGAAAGATCTTGCTGGTCTTCACTATCCCTCTGCAGCCTATCTTTAGCCGCAACAGCACTGGGGATCTCTGCTTTCCCAGAGACTCAGCATCTCATGGTGCTCGCTCTCGGCAGAGCCTTTTTCTGAAAAGGCAAACGTCTGGCTCCTTCTCCCACAAGGAAGGTGCCAGCCCTGAAAGCTCTTGCTGGTCTTCACCATCCCGCTGCAGCCTATCCACAAGCACAACAGCACTGGGGATCTCTGCTTTCCCAGAGACTCAGCATGTCACGGTGCTCGTTCTCGGCAGAAAGTTTTTCTGAAAAGGCAAACGTCTGGCTCCTTCTCCCACAAGGAAGGTGCTAGCCCTGAAAGATCTTGCTGGTCTTCACTATCCCTCTGCAGCCTATCCACAGGCACAACAGCACTGGGGATCTCTGCTTTCCCAGAGACTCAGCATGTCACGGTGCTCGTTCTCGGCAGAAACTTTTTCTGAAAAGGCAAACGTCTGGCTCCTTCTCCCACAAGGAAGGTGCCAGCCCTGAAAGATCTTGCTGGTCTTCACCGTCCCCCTGCAGCCTATCCACAGGCACAACAGCACTGGGGATCTCTGCTTTCCCAGAGACTCAGCATGTCACGGTGCTCGCTCTCGGCAGAGCCTTTTTCTGAAAAGGCAAACGTCTGGCTCCTTCTCCCACAAGGAAGGTGCCAGCCCTGAAAGATCTTGCTGGTCTTCACTATCCCTCTGCAGCCTATCTTTAGCCGCAACAGCACTGGGGATCTCTGCTTTCCCAGAGACTCAGCATGTCACGGTGCTCGTTCTCGGCAGAAAGTTTTTCTGAAAAGGCAAACATCTGGCTCCTTCTCCCACAAGGAAGGTGCCAGCCCTGAAAGCTCTTGCTGGTCTTCACTATCCCTCTGCAGCCTATCTTTAGCCGCAACAGCATTGGGGATCTCTGCTTTCCCAGAGACTCAGCATGTCACGGTGCTCGTTCTCGGCAGAAACTTTTTCTGAAAAGGCAAACGTCTGGCTCCTTCTCCCACAAGGAAGGTGCCAGCCCTGAAAGATCTTGCTGGTCTTCACCGTCCCCCTGCAGCCTATCCACAGGCACAACAGCACTGGGGATCTCTGCTTTCCCAGAGACTCAGCATGTCACGGTGCTCGTTCTCGGCAGAAACTTTTCTGAAAAGGCAAACGTCTGGCTCCTTCTCCCACAAGGAAGGTGCCAGCCCTGAAAGCTCTTGCTGGTCTTCACTATCCCTCTGCAGCCTATCTTTAGCCGCAACAGCACTGGGGATCTCTGCTTTCCCAGAGACTCAGCATGTCACGGTGCTCGTTCTCGGCAGAAACTTTTTCTGAAAAGGCAAACGTCTGGCTCCTTCTCCCACAAGGAAGGTGCCAGCCCTGAAAGATCTTGCTGGTCTTCACTATCCCTCTGCAGCCTATCTTTAGCCGCAACAGCACTGGGGATCTCTGCTTTCCCAGAGACTCAGCATGTCACGGTGCTCGTTCTCGGCCGAAAGTTTTTCTGAAAAGGCAAACGTCTGGCTCCTTCTCCCACAAGGAAGGTGCCAGCCCTGAAAGATCTTGCTGGTCTTCACTATCCCTCTGCAGCCTATCCACAGGCACAACAGCACTGGGGATCTCTGCTTTCCCAGAGACTCAGCATGTCACGGTGCTCGTTCTCGGCAGAAACTTTTTCTGAAAAGGCAAACGTCTGGCTCCTTCTCCCACAAGGAAGGTGCCAGCCCTGAAAGATCTTGCTGGTCTTCACTATCCCTCTGCAGCCTATCTTTAGCCGCAACAGCACTGGGGATCTCTGCTTTCCCAGAGACTCAGCATGTCACGGTGCTCGTTCTCGGCAGAAACTTTTTCTGAAAAGGCAAACGTCTGGCTCCTTCTCCCACAAGGAAGGTGCCAGCCCTGAAAGATCTTGCTGGTCTTTACCGTCCCCCTGCAGCCTATCCACAGGCACAACAGCACTGGGGATCTCTGCTTTCCCAGAGACTCAGCATGTCACGGTGCTCGTTCTCGGCAGTACCTTTTTCTGAAAAGGCAAACGTCTGGCTCCTTCTCCCACAAGGAAGGTGCCAGCCCTGAAAGCTCTTGCAGGTCTTCACTATCCCTCTGCAGCCTATCCACAGGCACAACAGCACTGGGGATCTCTGCTTTCCCAGAGACTCAGCATCTCATGGTGCTCGCTCTCGGCAGAGCCTTTTTCTGAAAAGGCAAATGTCTGGCTCCTTCTCCCACAAGGAAGGTGCCAGCCCTGAAAGCTCTTGCAGGTCTTCACTATCCCTCTGCAGCCTATCTTTAGCCACAACAGCACTGGGGATCTCTGCTTTCCCAGAGACTCAGCATGTCACGGTGCTCGTTCTCAGCAGAAACTTTTTCTGAAAAGGCAAACGTCTGGCTCCTTCTCCCACAAGGAAGGTGCCAGCCCTGAAAGATCTTGCTGGTCTTCACCGTCCCCCTGCAGCCTATCCACAGGCACAACAGCACTGGGGATCTCTGCTTTCCCAGAGACTCAGCATGTCACGGTGCTCGTTCTCGGCAGAAAGTTTTTCTGAAAAGGGAAACATCTGGCTCCTTCTCCCACAAGGAAGGTGCCAGCCCTGAAAGCTCTTGCAGGTCTTCACTATCCCTCTGCAGCCTATCTTTAGCCGCAACAGCACTGGGGATCTCTGCTTTCCCAGAGACTCAGCATGTCACGGTGCTCGTTCTCGGCAGAAACTTTTTCTGAAAAGGCAAACGTCTGGCTCCTTCTCCCACAAGGAAGGTGCCAGCCCTGAAAGATCTTGCTGGTCTTCACCGTCCCCCTGCAGCCTATCCACAGGCACAACAGCACTGGGGATCTCTGCTTTCCCAGAGACTCAGCATCTCATGGTGCTCGCTCTCGGCAGAAACTTTTTCTGAAAAGGCAAACATCTGGCTCCTTCTCCCACAAGGAAGGTGCCAGCCCTGAAAGCTCTTGCTGGTCTTCACCATCCCCCTGCAGCCTATCTTTAGCCGCAACAGCACTGCGGATCTCTGCTTTCCCAGAGACTCAGCATGTCACGGTGCTCGTTCTCGGCAGAAACTTTTTCTGAAAAGGCAAACGTCTGGCTCCTTCTCCCACAAGGAAGGTGCCAGCCCTGAAAGATCTTGCTGGTCTTCACCGTCCCCCTGCAGCCTATCCACAGGCACAACAGCACTGGGGATCTCTGCTTTCCCAGAGACTCAGCATGTCACGGTGCTCGTTCTCGGCAGAAACTTTTTCTGAAAAGGCAAACGTCTGGCTCCTTCTCCCACAAGGAAGGTGCCAGCCCTGAAAGATCTTGCTGGTCTTCACTATCCCTCTGCAGCCTATCTTTAGCCGCAACAGCACTGGGGATCTCTGCTTTCCCAGAGACTCAGCATGTCACGGTGCTCGTTCTCGGCAGAAACTTTTTCTGAAAAGGCAAACGTCTGGCTCCTTCTCCCACAAGGAAGGTGCCAGCCCTGAAAGATCTTGCTGGTCTTTACCGTCCCCCTGCAGCCTATCCACAGGCACAACAGCACTGGGGATCTCTGCTTTCCCAGAGACTCAGCATGTCACGGTGCTCGTTCTCGGCAGTACCTTTTTCTGAAAAGGCAAACGTCTGGCTCCTTCTCCCACAAGGAAGGTGCCAGCCCTGAAAGCTCTTGCAGGTCTTCACTATCCCTCTGCAGCCTATCCACAGGCACAACAGCACTGGGGATCTCTGCTTTCCCAGAGACTCAGCATCTCATGGTGCTCGCTCTCGGCAGAGCCTTTTTCTGAAAAGGCAAATGTCTGGCTCCTTCTCCCACAAGGAAGGTGCCAGCCCTGAAAGCTCTTGCAGTTCTTCACTATCCCTCTGCAGCCTATCTTTAGCCACAACAGCACTGGGGATCTCTGCTTTCCCAGAGACTCAGCATGTCACGGTGCTCGTTCTCAGCAGAAACTTTTTCTGAAAAGGCAAACGTCTGGCTCCTTCTCCCACAAGGAAGGTGCCAGCCCTGAAAGATCTTGCTGGTCTTCACCGTCCCCCTGCAGCCTATCCACAGGCACAACAGCACTGGGGATCTCTGCTTTCCCAGAGACTCAGCATGTCACGGTGCTCGTTCTCGGCAGAAACTTTTTCTGAAAAGGCAAACGTCTGGCTCCTTCTCCCACAAGGAAGGTGCCAGCCCTGAAAGATCTTGCTGGTCTTCACTATCCCTCTGCAGCCTATCTTTAGCCGCAACAGCACTGGGGATCTCTGCTTTCCCAGAGACTCAGCATGTCACGGTGCTCGTTCTCGGCAGAAACTTTTTCTGAAAAGGGAAACATCTGGCTCCTTCTCCCACAAGGAAGGTGCCAGCCCTGAAAGCTCTTGCAGGTCTTCACTATCCCTCTGCAGCCTATCTTTAGCCGCAACAGCACTGGGGATCTCTGCTTTCCCAGAGACTCAGCATGTCACGGTGCTCGTTCTCGGCAGAAACTTTTTCTGAAAAGGCAAACGTCTGGCTCCTTCTCCCACAAGGAAGGTGCCAGCCCTGAAAGATCTTGCTGGTCTTCACCGTCCCCCTGCAGCCTATCCACAGGCACAACAGCACTGGGGATCTCTGCTTTCCCAGAGACTCAGCATGTCACGGTGCTCGCTCTCGGCAGAAACTTTTTCTGAAAAGGAAAACGTCTGGCTCCTTCTCCCACAAGGAAGGTGCCAGCCCTGAAAGATCTTGCTGGTCTTCACTATCCCTCTGCAGCCTATCTTTAGCCGCAACAGCACTGGGGATCTCTGCTTTCCCAGAGACTCAGCATGTCACGGTGCTCGTTCTCGGCAGAAACTTTTTCTGAAAAGGCAAACGTCTGGCTCCTTCTCCCACAAGGAAGGTGCCAGCCCTGAAAGATCTTGCTGGTCTTCACCGTCCCCCTGCAGCCTATCCACAGGCACAACAGCACTGGGGATCTCTGCTTTCCCAGAGACTCAGCATGTCACGGTGCTCGCTCTCGGCAGAAACTTTTTCTGAAAAGGCAAACGTCTGGCTCCTTCTCCCACAAGGAAGGTGCCAGCCCTGAAAGATCTTGCTGGTCTTCACCGTCCCCCTGCAGCCTATCCACAGGCACAACAGCACTGGGGATCTCTGCTTTCCCAGAGACTCAGCATGTCACGGTGCTCGTTCTCGGCAGAAACTTTTTCTGAAAAGGCAAACGTCTGGCTCCTTCTCCCACAAGGAAGGTGCCAGCCCTGAAAGCTCTTGCAGGTCTTCACTATCCCTCTGCAGCCTATCTTTAGCCGCAACAGCACTGGGGATCTCTGCTTTCCCAGAGACTCAGCATGTCACGGTGCTCGCTCTCGGCAGAAACTTTTTCTGAAAAGGCAAACGTCTGGCTCCTTCTCCCACAAGGAAGGTGCCAGCCCTGAAAGATCTTGCTGGTCTTCACCGTCCCCCTGCAGCCTATCCACAGGCACAACAGCACTGGGGATCTCTGCTTTCCCAGAGACTCAGCATGTCACGGTGCTCGTTCTCGGCAGAAACTTTTTCTGAAAAGGCAAACGTCTGGCTCCTTCTCCCACAAGGAAGGTGCCAGCCCTGAAAGCTCTTGCAGGTCTTCACTATCCCTCTGCAGCCTATCCACAGGCACAACAGCACTGGGGATCTCTGCTTTCCCAGAGACTCAGCATCTCATGGTGCTCGCTCTCGGCAGAGCCTTTTTCTGAAAAGGCAAATGTCTGGCTCCTTCTCCCACAAGGAAGGTGCCAGCCCTGAAAGCTCTTGCAGGTCTTCACTATCCCTCTGCAGCCTATCTTTAGCCGCAACAGCACTGGGGATCTCTGCTTTCCCAGAGACTCAGCATGTCACGGTGCTCGTTCTCGGCAGAAACTTTTTCTGAAAAGGCAAACGTCTGGCTCCTTCTCCCACAAGGAAGGTGCCAGCCCTGAAAGATCTTGCTGGTCTTCACCGTCCCCCTGCAGCCTATCCACAGGCACAACAGCACTGGGGATCTCTGCTTTCCCAGAGACTCAGCATGTCACGGTGCTCGTTCTCGGCAGAAACTTTTTCTGAAAAGGCAAACGTCTGGCTCCTTCTCCCACAAGGAAGGTGCCAGCCCTGAAAGATCTTGCTGGTCTTCACTATCCCTCTGCAGCCTATCTTTAGCCGCAACAGCACTGGGGATCTCTGCTTTCCCAGAGACTCAGCATGTCACGGTGCTCGTTCTCGGCAGAAACTTTTTCTGAAAAGGGAAACATCTGGCTCCTTCTCCCACAAGGAAGGTGCCAGCCCTGAAAGCTCTTGCAGGTCTTCACTATCCCTCTGCAGCCTATCTTTAGCCGCAACAGCACTGGGGATCTCTGCTTTCCCAGAGACTCAGCATGTCACGGTGCTCGTTCTCGGCAGAAACTTTTTCTGAAAAGGCAAACGTCTGGCTCCTTCTCCCACAAGGAAGGTGCCAGCCCTGAAAGATCTTGCTGGTCTTCACCGTCCCCCTGCAGCCTATCCACAGGCACAACAGCACTGGGGATCTCTGCTTTCCCAGAGACTCAGCATGTCACGGTGCTCGCTCTCGGCAGAAACTTTTTCTGAAAAGGAAAACGTCTGGCTCCTTCTCCCACAAGGAAGGTGCCAGCCCTGAAAGATCTTGCTGGTCTTCACTATCCCTCTGCAGCCTATCTTTAGCCGCAACAGCACTGGGGATCTCTGCTTTCCCAGAGACTCAGCATGTCACGGTGCTCGTTCTCGGCAGAAACTTTTTCTGAAAAGGCAAACGTCTGGCTCCTTCTCCCACAAGGAAGGTGCCAGCCCTGAAAGATCTTGCTGGTCTTCACCGTCCCCCTGCAGCCTATCCACAGGCACAACAGCACTGGGGATCTCTGCTTTCCCAGAGACTCAGCATGTCACGGTGCTCGCTCTCGGCAGAAACTTTTTCTGAAAAGGCAAACGTCTGGCTCCTTCTCCCACAAGGAAGGTGCCAGCCCTGAAAGCTCTTGCTGGTCTTCACTATCCCCCTGCAGCCTATCCACAGGCACAACAGCACTGGGGATCTCTGCTTTCCCAGAGACTCAGCATGTCACGGTGCTCGTTCTCGGCAGAAACTTTTTCTGAAAAGGCAAACGTCTGGCTCCTTCTCCCACAAGGAAGGTGCCAGCCCTGAAAGCTCTTGCAGGTCTTCACTATCCCTCTGCAGCCTATCTTTAGCCGCAACAGCACTGGGGATCTCTGCTTTCCCAGAGACTCAGCATGTCACGGTGCTCGCTCTCGGCAGAAACTTTTTCTGAAAAGGCAAACGTCTGGCTCCTTCTCCCACAAGGAAGGTGCCAGCCCTGAAAGATCTTGCTGGTCTTCACCGTCCCCCTGCAGCCTATCCACAGGCACAACAGCACTGGGGATCTCTGCTTTCCCAGAGACTCAGCATGTCACGGTGCTCGTTCTCGGCAGAAACTTTTTCTGAAAAGGCAAACGTCTGGCTCCTTCTCCCACAAGGAAGGTGCCAGCCCTGAAAGCTCTTGCAGGTCTTCACTATCCCTCTGCAGCCTATCTTTAGCCGCAACAGCACTGGGGATCTCTGCTTTCCCAGAGACTCAGCATGTCACGGTGCTCGTTCTCGGCAGAAACTTTTTCTGAAAAGGCAAACGTCTGGCTCCTTCTCCCACAAGGAAGGTGCCAGCCCTGAAAGATCTTGCTGGTCTTCACTATCCCTCTGCAGCCTATCTTTAGCCGCAACAGCACTGGGGATCTCTGCTTTTCCAGAGACTCAGCATGTCACGGTGCTCGTTCTCGGCAGAAACTTTTTCTGAAAAGGCAAACGTCTGGCTCCTTCTCCCACAAGGAAGGTGCCAGCCCTGAAAGATCTTGCTGGTCTTCACCGTCCCCCTGCAGCCTATCCACAGGCACAACAGCACTGGGTATCTCTGCTTTCCCAGAGACTCAGCATGTCACGGTGCTCGCTCTCGGCAGAGCCTTTTTCTGAAAAGGCAAACGTCTGGCTCCTTCTCCCACAAGGAAGGTGCCAGCCCTGAAAGATCTTGCTGGTCTTCACTATCCCTCTGCAGCCTATCTTTAGCCGCAACAGCACTGGGGATCTCTGCTTTCCCAGAGACTCAGCATGTCACGGTGCTCGTTCTCGGCAGAAAGTTTTTCTGAAAAGGGAAACATCTGGCTCCTTCTCCCACAAGGAAGGTGCCAGCCCTGAAAGCTCTTGCAGGTCTTCACTATCCCTCTGCAGCCTATCTTTAGCCGCAACAGCACTGGGGATCTCTGCTTTCCCAGAGACTCAGCATGTCACGGTGCTCGTTCTCGGCAGAAACTTTTTCTGAAAAGGCAAACGTCTGGCTCCTTCTCCCACAAGGAAGGTGCCAGCCCTGAAAGATCTTGCTGGTCTTCACCGTCCCCCTGCAGCCTATCCACAGGCACAACAGCACTGGGGATCTCTGCTTTCCCAGAGACTCAGCATGTCACGGTGCTCGCTCTCAGCAGAAACTTTTTCTGAAAAGGCAAACGTCTGGCTCCTTCTCCCACAAGGAAGGTGCCAGCCCTGAAAGATCTTGCTGGTCTTCACCGTCCCCCTGCAGCCTATCCACAGGCACAACAGCACTGGGGATCTCTGCTTTCCCAGAGACTCAGCATGTCACGGTGCTCGTTCTCGGCAGAAACTTTTTCTGAAAAGGCAAACGTCTGGCTCCTTCTCCCACAAGGAAGGTGCCAGCCCTGAAAGCTCTTGCAGGTCTTCACTATCCCTCTGCAGCCTATCCACAGGCACAACAGCACTGGGGATCTCTGCTTTCCCAGAGACTCAGCATGTCACGGTGCTCGCTCTCGGCAGAAACTTTTTCTGAAAAGGCAAACGTCTGGCTCCTTCTCCCACAAGGAAGGTGCCAGCCCTGAAAGATCTTGCTGGTCTTCACCGTCCCCCTGCAGCCTATCCACAGGCACAACAGCACTGGGGATCTCTGCTTTCCCAGAGACTCAGCATCTCATGGTGCTCGTTCTCGGCAGAAACTTTTTCTGAAAAGGGAAACATCTGGCTCCTTCTCCCACAAGGAAGGTGCCAGCCCTGAAAGCTCTTGCAGGTCTTCACTATCCCTCTGCAGCCTATCTTTAGCCGCAACAGCACTGGGGATCTCTGCTTTCCCAGAGACTCAGCATGTCACGGTGCTCGTTCTCGGCAGAAACTTTTTCTGAAAAGGCAAACGTCTGGCTCCTTCTCCCACAAGGAAGGTGCCAGCCCTGAAAGATCTTGCTGGTCTTCACCGTCCCCCTGCAGCCTATCCACAGGCACAACAGCACTGGGGATCTCTGCTTTCCCAGAGACTCAGCATGTCACGGTGCTCGTTCTCGGCAGAAACTTTTTCTGAAAAGGCAAACGTCTGGCTCCTTCTCCCACAAGGAAGGTGCCAGCCCTGAAAGCTCTTGCAGGTCTTCACTATCCCTCTGCAGCCTATCTTTAGCCGCAACAGCACTGGGGATCTCTGCTTTCCCAGAGACTCAGCATGTCACGGTGCTCGTTCTCGGCAGAAACTTTTTCTGAAAAGGCAAACGTCTGGCTCCTTCTCCCACAAGGAAGGTGCCAGCCCTGAAAGATCTTGCTGGTCTTCACTATCCCTCTGCAGCCTATCTTTAGCCGCAACAGCACTGGGGATCTCTGCTTTTCCAGAGACTCAGCATGTCACGGTGCTCGTTCTCGGCAGAAACTTTTTCTGAAAAGGCAAACGTCTGGCTCCTTCTCCCACAAGGAAGGTGCCAGCCCTGAAAGATCTTGCTGGTCTTCACCGTCCCCCTGCAGCCTATCCACAGGCACAACAGCACTGGGTATCTCTGCTTTCCCAGAGACTCAGCATGTCACGGTGCTCGCTCTCGGCAGAGCCTTTTTCTGAAAAGGCAAACGTCTGGCTCCTTCTCCCACAAGGAAGGTGCCAGCCCTGAAAGATCTTGCTGGTCTTCACTATCCCTCTGCAGCCTATCTTTAGCCGCAACAGCACTGGGGATCTCTGCTTTCCCAGAGACTCAGCATGTCACGGTGCTCGTTCTCGGCAGAAACTTTTTCTGAAAAGGCAAACGTCTGGCTCCTTCTCCCACAAGGAAGGTGCCAGCCCTGAAAGATCTTGCTGGTCTTCACCGTCCCCCTGCAGCCTATCCACAGGCACAACAGCACTGGGGATCTCTGCTTTCCCAGAGACTCAGCATGTCACGGTGCTCGCTCTCGGCAGAAACTTTTTCTGAAAAGGCAAACCTCTGGCTCCTTCTCCCACAAGGAAGGTGCCAGCCCTGAAAGATCTTGCTGGTCTTCACTATCCCTCTGCAGCCTATCTTTAGCCGCAACAGCACTGGGGATCTCTGCTTTCCCAGAGACTCAGCATGTCACGGTGCTCGTTCTCGGCAGAAACTTTTTCTGAAAAGGCAAACGTCTGGCTCCTTCTCCCACAAGGAAGGTGCCAGCCCTGAAAGATCTTGCTGGTCTTCACCGTCCCCCTGCAGCCTATCCACAGGCACAACAGCACTGGGGATCTCTGCTTTCCCAGAGACTCAGCATGTCACGGTGCTCGCTCTCGGCAGAAACTTTTTCTGAAAAGGCAAACGTCTGGCTCCTTCTCCCACAAGGAAGGTGCCAGCCCTGAAAGATCTTGCTGGTCTTCACCGTCCTCCTGCAGCCTATCCACAGGCACAACAGCACTGGGGATCTCTGCTTTCCCAGAGACTCAGCATGTCACGGTGCTCGTTCTCGGCAGAAACTTTTTCTGAAAAGGCAAACGTCTGGCTCCTTCTCCCACAAGGAAGGTGCCAGCCCTGAAAGCTCTTGCAGGTCTTCACTATCCCTCTGCAGCCTATCTTTAGCCGCAACAGCACTGGGGATCTCTGCTTTCCCAGAGACTCAGCATGTCACGGTGCTCGCTCTCGGCAGAAACTTTTTCTGAAAAGGCAAACGTCTGGCTCCTTCTCCCACAAGGAAGGTGCCAGCCCTGAAAGATCTTGCTGGTCTTCACCGTCCCCCTGCAGCCTATCCACAGGCACAACAGCACTGGGGATCTCTGCTTTCCCAGAGACTCAGCATGTCACGGTGTTCGTTCTCGGCAGAAACTTTTTCTGAAAAGGCAAACGTCTGGCTCCTTCTCCCACAAGGAAGGTGCCAGCCCTGAAAGCTCTTGCAGGTCTTCACTATCCCTCTGCAGCCTATCTTTAGCCGCAACAGCACTGGGGATCTCTGCTTTCCCAGAGACTCAGCATGTCACGGTGCTCGTTCTCGGCAGAAACTTTTTCTGAAAAGGCAAACGTCTGGCTCCTTCTCCCACAAGGAAGGTGCCAGCCCTGAAAGATCTTGCTGGTCTTCACTATCCCTCTGCAGCCTATCTTTAGCCGCAACAGCACTGGGGATCTCTGCTTTCCCAGAGACTCAGCATGTCACGGTGCTCGTTCTCGGCAGAAAGTTTTTCTGAAAAGGGAAACATCTGGCTCCTTCTCCCACAAGGAAGGTGCCAGCCCTGAAAGCTCTTGCAGGTCTTCACTATCCCTCTGCAGCCTATCTTTAGCCGCAACAGCACTGGGTATCTCTGCTTTCCCAGAGACTCAGCATGTCACGGTGCTCGTTCTCGGCAGAAACTTTTTCTGAAAAGGCAAACGTCTGGCTCCTTCTCCCACAAGGAAGGTGCCAGCCCTGAAAGATCTTGCTGGTCTTCACCGTCCCCCTGCAGCCTATCCACAGGCACAACAGCACTGGGGATCTCTGCTTTCCCAGAGACTCAGCATGTCACGGTGCTCGCTCTCGGCAGAAACTTTTTCTGAAAAGGCAAACGTCTGGCTCCTTCTCCCACAAGGAAGGTGCCAGCCCTGAAAGATCTTGCTGGTCTTCACCGTCCCCCTGCAGCCTATCCACAGGCACAACAGCACTGGGGATCTCTGCTTTCCCAGAGACTCAGCATGTCACGGTGCTCGTTCTCGGCAGAAACTTTTTCTGAAAAGGCAAACGTCTGGCTCCTTCTCCCACAAGGAAGGTGCCAGCCCTGAAAGATCTTGCTGGTCTTCACTATCCCTCTGCAGCCTATCTTTAGCCGCAACAGCACTGGGGATCTCTGCTTTTCCAGAGACTCAGCATGTCACGGTGCTCGTTCTCGGCAGAAACTTTTTCTGAAAAGGCAAACGTCTGGCTCCTTCTCCCACAAGGAAGGTGCCAGCCCTGAAAGATCTTGCTGGTCTTCACCGTCCCCCTGCAGCCTATCCACAGGCACAACAGCACTGGGTATCTCTGCTTTCCCAGAGACTCAGCATGTCACGGTGCTCGCTCTCGGCAGAGCCTTTTTCTGAAAAGGCAAACGTCTGGCTCCTTCTCCCACAAGGAAGGTGCCAGCCCTGAAAGATCTTGCTGGTCTTCACTATCCCTCTGCAGCCTATCTTTAGCCGCAACAGCACTGGGGATCTCTGCTTTCCCAGAGACTCAGCATGTCACGGTGCTCGTTCTCGGCAGAAACTTTTTCTGAAAAGGGAAACATCTGGCTCCTTCTCCCACAAGGAAGGTGCCAGCCCTGAAAGCTCTTGCAGGTCTTCACTATCCCTCTGCAGCCTATCTTTAGCCGCAACAGCACTGGGGATCTCTGCTTTCCCAGAGACTCAGCATGTCACGGTGCTCGTTCTCGGCAGAAACTTTTTCTGAAAAGGCAAACGTCTGGCTCCTTCTCCCACAAGGAAGGTGCCAGCCCTGAAAGATCTTGCTGGTCTTCACCGTCCCCCTGCAGCCTATCCACAGGCACAACAGCACTGGGGATCTCTGCTTTCCCAGAGACTCAGCATGTCACGGTGCTCGCTCTCGGCAGAAACTTTTTCTGAAAAGGCAAACCTCTGGCTCCTTCTCCCACAAGGAAGGTGCCAGCCCTGAAAGATCTTGCTGGTCTTCACTATCCCTCTGCAGCCTATCTTTAGCCGCAACAGCACTGGGGATCTCTGCTTTCCCAGAGACTCAGCATGTCACGGTGCTCGTTCTCGGCAGAAACTTTTTCTGAAAAGGCAAACGTCTGGCTCCTTCTCCCACAAGGAAGGTGCCAGCCCTGAAAGATCTTGCTGGTCTTCACCGTCCCCCTGCAGCCTATCCACAGGCACAACAGCACTGGGGATCTCTGCTTTCCCAGAGACTCAGCATGTCACGGTGCTCGCTCTCGGCAGAAACTTTTTCTGAAAAGGCAAACGTCTGGCTCCTTCTCCCACAAGGAAGGTGCCAGCCCTGAAAGATCTTGCTGGTCTTCACCGTCCTCCTGCAGCCTATCCACAGGCACAACAGCACTGGGGATCTCTGCTTTCCCAGAGACTCAGCATGTCACGGTGCTCGTTCTCGGCAGAAACTTTTTCTGAAAAGGCAAACGTCTGGCTCCTTCTCCCACAAGGAAGGTGCCAGCCCTGAAAGCTCTTGCAGGTCTTCACTATCCCTCTGCAGCCTATCTTTAGCCGCAACAGCACTGGGGATCTCTGCTTTCCCAGAGACTCAGCATGTCACGGTGCTCGTTCTCGGCAGAAACTTTTTCTGAAAAGGCAAACGTCTGGCTCCTTCTCCCACAAGGAAGGTGCCAGCCCTGAAAGATCTTGCTGGTCTTCACTATCCCTCTGCAGCCTATCTTTAGCCGCAACAGCACTGGGGATCTCTGCTTTCCCAGAGACTCAGCATGTCACGGTGCTCGTTCTCGGCAGAAAGTTTTTCTGAAAAGGGAAACATCTGGCTCCTTCTCCCACAAGGAAGGTGCCAGCCCTGAAAGCTCTTGCAGGTCTTCACTATCCCTCTGCAGCCTATCTTTAGCCGCAACAGCACTGGGGATCTCTGCTTTCCCAGAGACTCAGCATGTCACGGTGCTCGTTCTCGGCAGAAACTTTTTCTGAAAAGGCAAACGTCTGGCTCCTTCTCCCACAAGGAAGGTGCCAGCCCTGAAAGATCTTGCTGGTCTTCACCGTCCCCCTGCAGCCTATCCACAGGCACAACAGCACTGGGGATCTCTGCTTTCCCAGAGACTCAGCATGTCACGGTGCTCGCTCTCGGCAGAAACTTTTTCTGAAAAGGCAAACGTCTGGCTCCTTCTCCCACAAGGAAGGTGCCAGCCCTGAAAGATCTTGCTGGTCTTCACCGTCCCCCTGCAGCCTATCCACAGGCACAACAGCACTGGGGATCTCTGCTTTCCCAGAGACTCAGCATGTCACGGTGCTCGTTCTCGGCAGAAACTTTTTCTGAAAAGGCAAACGTCTGGCTCCTTCTCCCACAAGGAAGGTGCCAGCCCTGAAAGCTCTTGCAGGTCTTCACTATCCCTCTGCAGCCTATCTTTAGCCGCAACAGCACTGGGGATCTCTGCTTTCCCAGAGACTCAGCATGTCACGGTGCTCGCTCTCGGCAGAAACTTTTTCTGAAAAGGCAAACGTCTGGCTCCTTCTCCCACAAGGAAGGTGCCAGCCCTGAAAGATCTTGCTGGTCTTCACCGTCCCCCTGCAGCCTATCCACAGGCACAACAGCACTGGGGATCTCTGCTTTCCCAGAGACTCAGCATGTCACGGTGCTCGTTCTCGGCAGAAACTTTTTCTGAAAAGGCAAACGTCTGGCTCCTTCTCCCACAAGGAAGGTGCCAGCCCTGAAAGCTCTTGCAGGTCTTCACTATCCCTCTGCAGCCTATCTTTAGCCGCAACAGCACTGGGGATCTCTGCTTTCCCAGAGACTCAGCATGTCACGGTGCTCGTTCTCGGCAGAAACTTTTTCTGAAAAGGGAAACATCTGGCTCCTTCTCCCACAAGGAAGGTGCCAGCCCTGAAAGCTCTTGCAGGTCTTCACTATCCCTCTGCAGCCTATCTTTAGCCGCAACAGCACTGGGGATCTCTGCTTTCCCAGAGACTCAGCATGTCACGGTGCTCGTTCTCGGCAGAAACTTTTTCTGAAAAGGCAAACGTCTGGCTCCTTCTCCCACAAGGAAGGTGCCAGCCCTGAAAGATCTTGCTGGTCTTCACCGTCCCCCTGCAGCCTATCCACAGGCACAACAGCACTGGGGATCTCTGCTTTCCCAGAGACTCAGCATGTCACGGTGCTCGCTCTCGGCAGAAACTTTTTCTGAAAAGGAAAACGTCTGGCTCCTTCTCCCACAAGGAAGGTGCCAGCCCTGAAAGATCTTGCTGGTCTTCACTATCCCTCTGCAGCCTATCTTTAGCCGCAACAGCACTGGGGATCTCTGCTTTCCCAGAGACTCAGCATGTCACGGTGCTCGTTCTCGGCAGAAACTTTTTCTGAAAAGGCAAACGTCTGGCTCCTTCTCCCACAAGGAAGGTGCCAGCCCTGAAAGATCTTGCTGGTCTTCACCGTCCCCCTGCAGCCTATCCACAGGCACAACAGCACTGGGGATCTCTGCTTTCCCAGAGACTCAGCATGTCACGGTGCTCGCTCTCGGCAGAAACTTTTTCTGAAAAGGCAAACGTCTGGCTCCTTCTCCCACAAGGAAGGTGCCAGCCCTGAAAGATCTTGCTGGTCTTCACCGTCCCCCTGCAGCCTATCCACAGGCACAACAGCACTGGGGATCTCTGCTTTCCCAGAGACTCAGCATGTCACGGTGCTCGTTCTCGGCAGAAACTTTTTCTGAAAAGGCAAACGTCTGGCTCCTTCTCCCACAAGGAAGGTGCCAGCCCTGAAAGCTCTTGCAGGTCTTCACTATCCCTCTGCAGCCTATCTTTAGCCGCAACAGCACTGGGGATCTCTGCTTTCCCAGAGACTCAGCATGTCACGGTGCTCGCTCTCGGCAGAAACTTTTTCTGAAAAGGCAAACGTCTGGCTCCTTCTCCCACAAGGAAGGTGCCAGCCCTGAAAGATCTTGCTGGTCTTCACCGTCCCCCTGCAGCCTATCCACAGGCACAACAGCACTGGGGATCTCTGCTTTCCCAGAGACTCAGCATGTCACGGTGCTCGTTCTCGGCAGAAACTTTTTCTGAAAAGGCAAACGTCTGGCTCCTTCTCCCACAAGGAAGGTGCCAGCCCTGAAAGCTCTTGCAGGTCTTCACTATCCCTCTGCAGCCTATCTTTAGCCGCAACAGCACTGGGGATCTCTGCTTTCCCAGAGACTCAGCATGTCACGGTGCTCGTTCTCGGCAGAAACTTTTTCTGAAAAGGCAAACGTCTGGCTCCTTCTCCCACAAGGAAGGTGCCAGCCCTGAAAGATCTTGCTGGTCTTCACTATCCCTCTGCAGCCTATCTTTAGCCGCAACAGCACTGGGGATCTCTGCTTTTCCAGAGACTCAGCATGTCACGGTGCTCGTTCTCGGCAGAAACTTTTTCTGAAAAGGCAAACGTCTGGCTCCTTCTCCCACAAGGAAGGTGCCAGCCCTGAAAGATCTTGCTGGTCTTCACCGTCCCCCTGCAGCCTATCCACAGGCACAACAGCACTGGGTATCTCTGCTTTCCCAGAGACTCAGCATGTCACGGTGCTCGCTCTCGGCAGAGCCTTTTTCTGAAAAGGCAAACGTCTGGCTCCTTCTCCCACAAGGAAGGTGCCAGCCCTGAAAGATCTTGCTGGTCTTCACTATCCCTCTGCAGCCTATCTTTAGCCGCAACAGCACTGGGGATCTCTGCTTTCCCAGAGACTCAGCATGTCACGGTGCTCGTTCTCGGCAGAAAGTTTTTCTGAAAAGGGAAACATCTGGCTCCTTCTCCCACAAGGAAGGTGCCAGCCCTGAAAGCTCTTGCAGGTCTTCACTATCCCTCTGCAGCCTATCTTTAGCCGCAACAGCACTGGGGATCTCTGCTTTTCCAGAGACTCAGCATGTCACGGTGCTCGTTCTCGGCAGAAACTTTTTCTGAAAAGGCAAACGTCTGGCTCCTTCTCCCACAAGGAAGGTGCCAGCCCTGAAAGATCTTGCTGGTCTTCACCGTCCCCCTGCAGCCTATCCACAGGCACAACAGCACTGGGGATCTCTGCTTTCCCAGAGACTCAGCATGTCACGGTGCTCGCTCTCGGCAGAAACTTTTTCTGAAAAGGCAAACGTCTGGCTCCTTCTCCCACAAGGAAGGTGCCAGCCCTGAAAGATCTTGCTGGTCTTCACCGTCCCCCTGCAGCCTATCCACAGGCACAACAGCACTGGGGATCTCTGCTTTCCCAGAGACTCAGCATGTCACGGTGCTCGTTCTCGGCAGAAACTTTTTCTGAAAAGGCAAACGTCTGGCTCCTTCTCCCACAAGGAAGGTGCCAGCCCTGAAAGCTCTTGCAGGTCTTCACTATCCCTCTGCAGCCTATCTTTAGCCGCAACAGCACTGGGGATCTCTGCTTTCCCAGAGACTCAGCATGTCACGGTGCTCGCTCTCGGCAGAAACTTTTTCTGAAAAGGCAAACGTCTGGCTCCTTCTCCCACAAGGAAGGTGCCAGCCCTGAAAGATCTTGCTGGTCTTCACCGTCCCCCTGCAGCCTATCCACAGGCACAACAGCACTGGGGATCTCTGCTTTCCCAGAGACTCAGCATGTCACGGTGCTCGTTCTCGGCAGAAACTTTTTCTGAAAAGGCAAACGTCTGGCTCCTTCTCCCACAAGGAAGGTGCCAGCCCTGAAAGCTCTTGCAGGTCTTCACTATCCCTCTGCAGCCTATCTTTAGCCGCAACAGCACTGGGGATCTCTGCTTTCCCAGAGACTCAGCATGTCACGGTGCTCGTTCTCGGCAGAAACTTTTTCTGAAAAGGCAAACGTCTGGCTCCTTCTCCCACAAGGAAGGTGCCAGCCCTGAAAGCTCTTGCAGGTCTTCACTATCCCTCTGCAGCCTATCTTTAGCCGCAACAGCACTGGGGATCTCTGCTTTTCCAGAGACTCAGCATGTCACGGTGCTCGTTCTCGGCAGAAACTTTTTCTGAAAAGGCAAACGTCTGGCTCCTTCTCCCACAAGGAAGGTGCCAGCCCTGAAAGATCTTGCTGGTCTTCACCGTCCCCCTGCAGCCTATCCACAGGCACAACAGCACTGGGTATCTCTGCTTTCCCAGAGACTCAGCATGTCACGGTGCTCGCTCTCGGCAGAGCCTTTTTCTGAAAAGGCAAACGTCTGGCTCCTTCTCCCACAAGGAAGGTGCCAGCCCTGAAAGATCTTGCTGGTCTTCACTATCCCTCTGCAGCCTATCTTTAGCCGCAACAGCACTGGGGATCTCTGCTTTCCCAGAGACTCAGCATGTCACGGTGCTCGTTCTCGGCAGAAAGTTTTTCTGAAAAGGGAAACATCTGGCTCCTTCTCCCACAAGGAAGGTGCCAGCCCTGAAAGCTCTTGCAGGTCTTCACTATCCCTCTGCAGCCTATCTTTAGCCGCAACAGCACTGGGGATCTCTGCTTTCCCAGAGACTCAGCATGTCACGGTGCTCGTTCTCGGCAGAAACTTTTTCTGAAAAGGCAAACGTCTGGCTCCTTCTCCCACAAGGAAGGTGCCAGCCCTGAAAGATCTTGCTGGTCTTCACCGTCCCCCTGCAGCCTATCCACAGGCACAACAGCACTGGGGATCTCTGCTTTCCCAGAGACTCAGCATGTCACGGTGCTCGCTCTCGGCAGATACTTTTTCTGAAAAGGCAAACGTCTGGCTCCTTCTCCCACAAGGAAGGTGCCAGCCCTGAAAGATCTTGCTGGTCTTCACCGTCCCCCTGCAGCCTATCCACAGGCACAACAGCACTGGGGATCTCTGCTTTCCCAGAGACTCAGCATGTCACGGTGCTCGTTCTCGGCAGAAACTTTTTCTGAAAAGGCAAACGTCTGGCTCCTTCTCCCACAAGGAAGGTGCCAGCCCTGAAAGCTCTTGCAGGTCTTCACTATCCCTCTGCAGCCTATCTTTAGCCGCAACAGCACTGGGGATCTCTGCTTTCCCAGAGACTCAGCATGTCACGGTGCTCGCTCTCGGCAGAAACTTTTTCTGAAAAGGCAAACGTCTGGCTCCTTCTCCCACAAGGAAGGTGCCAGCCCTGAAAGATCTTGCTGGTCTTCACCGTCCCCCTGCAGCCTATCCACAGGCACAACAGCACTGGGGATCTCTGCTTTCCCAGAGACTCAGCATGTCACGGTGGTCGTTCTCGGCAGAAACTTTTTCTGAAAAGGCAAACGTCTGGCTCCTTCTCCCACAAGGAAGGTGCCAGCCCTGAAAGCTCTTGCAGGTCTTCACTATCCCTCTGCAGCCTATCTTTAGCCGCAACAGCACTGGGGATCTCTGCTTTCCCAGAGACTCAGCATGTCACGGTGCTCGTTCTCGGCAGAAACTTTTTCTGAAAAGGCAAACGTCTGGCTCCTTCTCCCACAAGGAAGGTGCCAGCCCTGAAAGATCTTGCTGGTCTTCACTATCCCTCTACAGCCTATCTTTAGCCGCAACAGCACTGGGGATCTCTGCTTTTCCAGAGACTCAGCATGTCACGGTGCTCGTTCTCGGCAGAAACTTTTTCTGAAAAGGCAAACGTCTGGCTCCTTCTCCCACAAGGAAGGTGCCAGCCCTGAAAGATCTTGCTGGTCTTCACCGTCCCCCTGCAGCCTATCCACAGGCACAACAGCACTGGGTATCTCTGCTTTCCCAGAGACTCAGCATGTCACGGTGCTCGCTCTCGGCAGAGCCTTTTTCTGAAAAGGCAAACGTCTGGCTCCTTCTCCCACAAGGAAGGTGCCAGCCCTGAAAGATCTTGCTGGTCTTCACTATACCTCTGCAGCCTATCTTTAGCCGCAACAGCACTGGGGATCTCTGCTTTCCCAGAGACTCAGCATGTCACGGTGCTCGTTCTCGGCAGAAAGTTTTTCTGAAAAGGGAAACATCTGACTCCTTCTCCCACAAGGAAGGTGCCAGCCCTGAAAGCTCTTGCAGGTCTTCACTATCCCTCTGCAGCCTATCTTTAGCCGCAACAGCACTGGGGATCTCTGCTTTCCCAGAGACTCAGCATGTCACGGTGCTCGTTCTCGGCAGAAACTTTTTCTGAAAAGGCAAACGTCTGGCTCCTTCTCCCACAAGGAAGGTGCCAGCCCTGAAAGATCTTGCTGGTCTTCACCGTCCCCCTGCAGCCTATCCACAGGCACAACAGCACTGGGGATCTCTGCTTTCCCAGAGACTCAGCATCTCATGGTGCTCGCTCTCGGCAGAAACTTTTTCTGAAAAGGCAAACATCTGGCTCCTTCTCCCACAAGGAAGGTGCCAGCCCTGAAAGATCTTGCTGGTCTTCACTATCCCTCTGCAGCCTATCTTTAGCCGCAACAGCACTGGGGATCTCTGCTTTCCCAGACACTCAGCATGTCACGGTGCTCGTTCTTGGCAGAAAATTTTCTGAAAAAGCAAACGTCTGGCTCCTTCTCCCACAAGGAAGGTGCCAGCCCTGAAAGATCTTGCTGGTCTTCACCGTCCCCCTGCAGCCTATCCACAGGCACAACAGCACTGGGGATCTCTGCTTTCCCAGAGACTCAGCATCTCATGGTGCTCGCTCTCGGCAGAGCCTTTTTCTGAAAAGGCAAACGTCTGGCTCCTTCTCCCACAAGGAAGGTGCCAGCCCTGAAAGCTCTTGCTGGTCTTCACCATCCCCCTGCAGCCTATCCACAAGCACAACAGCACTGGGGATCTCTGCTTTCCCAGAGACTCAGCATGTCACGGTGCTCGTTCTCGGCAGAAACTTTTTCTGAAAAGGCAAACGTCTGGCTCCTTCTCCCACAAGGAAGGTGCTAGCCCTGAAAGATCTTGCTGGTCTTCACTATCCCTCTGCAGCCTATCCACAGGCACAACAGCACTGGGGATCTCTGCTTTCCCAGAGACTCAGCATGTCACGGTGCTCGTTCTCGGCAGAAACTTTTTCTGAAAAGGCAAACGTCTGGCTCCTTCTCCCACAAGGAAGGTGCCAGCCCTGAAAGATCTTGCAGGTCTTCACTATCCCTCTGCAGCCTATCTTTAGCCGCAACAGCACCGGGGATCTCTGCTTTCCTAGAGACTCAGCATGTCACGGTGCTCGTTCTCGGCAGAAACTTTTTCTGAAAAGGCAAACGTCTGGCTCCTTCTCCCACAAGGAAGGTGCCAGCCCTGAAAGATCTTGCAGGTCTTCACTATCCCTCTGCAGCCTATCTTTAGCCGCAACAGCAGTGGGGATCTCTGCTTTCCCAGAGACTCAGCATGTCACGGTGCTCGTTCTCGGCAGAAAGTTTTTCTGAAAAGGCAAACATCTGGCTCCTTCTCCCACAAGGAAGGTGCCAGCCCTGAAAGCTCTTGCAGGTCTTCACTATCCCTCTGCAGCCTATCTTTAGCCGCAACAGCACTGGGGATCTCTGCTTTCCCAGAGACTCAGCATGTCACGGTGCTCGTTCTCGGCAGAAACTTTTTCTGAAAAGGCAAACGTCTGGCTCCTTCTCCCACAAGGAAGGTGCCAGCCCTGAAAGATCTTGCTGGTCTTCACCGTCCCCCTGCAGCCTATCCACAGGCACAACAGCACTGGGGATCTCTGCTTTCCCAGAGACTCAGCATGTCACGGTGCTCGTTCTCGGCAGAAACTTTTTCTGAAAAGGCAAACGTCTGGCTCCTTCTCCCACAAGGAAGGTGCCAGCCCTGAAAGCTCTTGCTGGTCTTCACTATCCCTCTGCAGCCTATCTTTAGCCGCAACAGCACTGGGGATCTCTGCTTTCCCAGAGACTCAGCATGTCACGGTGCTCGTTCTCGGCAGAAACTTTTTCTGAAAAGGCAAACGTCTGGCTCCTTCTCCCACAAGGAAGGTGCCAGCCCTGAAAGATCTTGCTGGTCTTCACTATCCCTCTGCAGCCTATCTTTAGCCGCAACAGCACTGGGGATCTCTGCTTTCCCAGAGACTCAGCATGTCACGGTGCTCGTTCTCGGCCGAAAGTTTTTCTGAAAAGGCAAACGTCTGGCTCCTTCTCCCACAAGGAAGGTGCCAGCCCTGAAAGATCTTGCTGGTCTTCACTATCCCTCTGCAGCCTATCCACAGGCACAACAGCACTGGGGATCTCTGCTTTCCCAGAGACTCAGCATGTCACGGTGCTCGTTCTCGGCAGAAACTTTTTCTGAAAAGGCAAACGTCTGGCTCCTTCTCCCACAAGGAAGGTGCCAGCCCTGAAAGATCTTGCTGGTCTTCACTATCCCTCTGCAGCCTATCTTTAGCCGCAACAGCACTGGGGATCTCTGCTTTCCCAGAGACTCAGCATGTCACGGTGCTCGTTCTCGGCAGAAACTTTTTCTGAAAAGGCAAACGTCTGGCTCCTTCTCCCACAAGGAAGGTGCCAGCCCTGAAAGATCTTGCTGGTCTTTACCGTCCCCCTGCAGCCTATCCACAGGCACAACAGCACTGGGGATCTCTGCTTTCCCAGAGACTCAGCATGTCACGGTGCTCGTTCTCGGCAGTACCTTTTTCTGAAAAGGCAAACGTCTGGCTCCTTCTCCCACAAGGAAGGTGCCAGCCCTGAAAGCTCTTGCAGGTCTTCACTATCCCTCTGCAGCCTATCCACAGGCACAACAGCACTGGGGATCTCTGCTTTCCCAGAGACTCAGCATCTCATGGTGCTCGCTCTCGGCAGAGCCTTTTTCTGAAAAGGCAAATGTCTGGCTCCTTCTCCCACAAGGAAGGTGCCAGCCCTGAAAGCTCTTGCAGGTCTTCACTATCCCCCTGCAGCCTATCTTTAGCCGCAACAGCACTGGGGATCTCTGCTTTCCCAGAGACTCAGCATGTCACGGTGCTCGTTCTCGGCAGAAACTTTTTCTGAAAAGGCAAACGTCTGGCTCCTTCTCCCACAAGGAAGGTGCCAGCCCTGAAAGATCTTGCTGGTCTTCACTATCCCTCTGCAGCCTATCTTTAGCCGCAACAGCACTGGGGATCTCTGCTTTCCCAGAGACTCAGCATGTCACGGTGCACGTTCTCGGCAGAAACTTTTTCTGAAAAGGCAAACGTCTGGCTCCTTCTCCCACAAGGAAGGTGCCAGCCCTGAAAGATCTTGCTGGTCTTCACCGTCCCCCTGCAGCCTATCCACAGGCACAACAGCACTGGGGATCTCTGCTTTCCCAGAGACTCAGCATGTCACGGTGCTCGCTCTCGGCAGAGCCTTTTTCTGAAAAGGCAAACGTCTGGCTCCTTCTCCCACATGGAAGGTGCCAGCCCTGAAAGATCTTGCTGGTCTTTACTATCCCTCTGCAGCCTATCTTTAGCCGCAACAGCACTGGGGATCTCTGCTTTCCCAGAGACTCAGCATGTCACGGTGCTCGTTCTCGGCAGAAACTTTTTCTGAAAAGGCAAACGTCTGGCTCCTTCTCCCACAAGGAAGGTACCAGCCCTGAAAGATCTTGCTGGTCTTCACTATCCCTCTGCAGCCTATCTTTAGCCGCAACAGCACTGGGGATCTCTGCTTTCCCAGAGACTCAGCATGTCACGGTGCTCGTTCTCGGCAGAAACTTTTTCTGAAAAGGCAAACGTCTGGCTCCTTCTCCCACAAGGAAGGTGCCAGCCCTGAAAGATCTTGCTGGTCTTTACCGTCCCCCTGCAGCCTATCCACAGGCACAACAGCACTGGGGATCTCTGCTTTCCCAGAGACTCAGCATGTCACGGTGCTCGTTCTCGGCAGAAACTTTTTCTGAAAAGGCAAACGTCTGGCTCCTTCTCCCACAAGGAAGGTGCCAGCCCTGGAAGCTCTTGCAGGTCCTCACTATCCCTCTGCAGCCTATCTTTAGCCGCAACAGCACCGGGGATCTCTGCTTTCCCAGAGACTCAGCATGTCACGGTGCTCGTTCTCGGCAGAAACTTTTTCTGAAAAGGCAAACGTCTGGCTCCTTCTCCCGCAAGTTAGGTGCCAGCCCTGAAAGATCTTGCTGGTCTTCACCGTCCCCCTGCAGCCTATCCACAGGCACAACAGCACTGGGGATCTCTGCTTTCCCAGAGACTCAGCATCTCATGGTGCTCGCTCTCGGCAGAGCCTTTTTCTGAAAAGGCAAACGTCTGGCTCCTTCTCCCACAAGGAAGGTACCAGCCCTGAAAGATCTTGCTGGTCTTCACCGTCCCCCTGCAGCCTATCCACAGGCACAACAGCACTGGGGATCTCTGCTTTCCCAGAGACTCAGCATCTCATGGTGCTCGCTCTCGGCAGAGCCTTTTTCTGAAAAGGCAAACGTCTGGCTCCTTCTCCCACAAGGAAGGTGCCAGCCCTGAAAGCTCTTGCTGGTCTTCACTATCCCTCTGCAGCCTATCTTTAGCCGCAACAGCACTGGGGATCTCTGCTTTCCCAGAGACTCAGCATGTCACGGTGCTCGTTCTCGGCAGAAACTTTTTCTGAAAAGGCAAACGTCTGGCTCCTTCTCCCACAAGGAAGGTGCCAGCCCTGAAAGATCTTGCTGGTCTTCACCGTCCCCCTGCAGCCTATCCACAGGCACAACAGCACTGGGTATCTCTGCTTTCCCAGAGACTCAGCATCTCATGGTGCTCGTTCTCGGCAGAAACTTTTTCTGAAAAGGCAAACGTCTGGCTCCTTCTCCCACAAGGAAGGTGCCCGCCCTGAAAGCTCTTGCTGGTCTTCACTATCAATGCAGCCTATCTTTAGCCTCAACAGCACTGGGGATCTCTGCTTTCCCAGAGACTCAGCATGTCACGGTGCTCGTTCTCGGCAGAAACTTTTTCTGAAAAGGCAAACGTCTGGCTCCTTCTCCCACAAGGAAGGTGCCAGCCCTGAAAGATCTTGCTGGTCTTCACCGTCCCCCTGCAGCCTATCCACAGGCACAACAGCACTGGGGATCTCTGCTTTCCCAGAGACTCAGCATGTCACGGTGCTCGCTCTCGGCAGAGCCTTTTTCTGAAAAGGCAAACGTCTGGCTCCTTCTCCCACAAGGAAGGTGCCAGCCCTGAAAGCTCTTGCTGGTCTTCACTATCCCTCTGCTGCCTATCTTTAGCCGCAACAGCACTGGGGATCTCTGCTTTCCCAGAGACTCAGCATGTCACGGTGCTCGTTCTCGGCAGAAACTTTTTCTGAAAAGGCAAACGTCTGGCACCTTCTCCCACAAGGAAGGTACCAGCCCTGAAAGATCTTGCTGGTCTTCACTATCCCTCTGCAGCCTATCTTTAGCCGCAACAGCACTGGGGATCTCTGCTTTCCCAGAGACTCAGCATGTCACGGTGCTCGTTCTCGGCAGAAACTTTTTCTGAAAAGGCAAACGTCTGGCTCCTTCTCCCACAAGGAAGGTGCCAGCCCTGAAAGATCTTGCTGGTCTTCACCGTCCCCCTGCAGCCTATCCACAGGCACAACAGCACTGGGGATCTCTGCTTTCCCAGAGACTCAGCATCTCATGGTGCTCGCTCTCGGCAGAGCCTTTTTCTGAAAAGGCAAACGTCTGGCTCCTTCTCCCACAAGGAAGGTACCAGCCCTGAAAGATCTTGCTGGTCTTCACCGTCCCCCTGCAGCCTATCCACAGGCACAACAGCACTGGGGATCTCTGCTTTCCCAGAGACTCAGCATCTCATGGTGCTCGCTCTCGGCAGAGCCTTTTTCTGAAAAGGCAAATGTCTGGCTCCTTCTCCCACAAGGAAGGTGCCAGCCCTGAAAGCTCTTGCAGGTCTTCACTATCCCTCTGCAGCCTATCTTTAGCCGCAACAGCACTGGGGATCTCTGCTTTCCCAGAGACTCAGCATGTCACGGTGCTCGTTCTCGGCAGAAACTTTTTCTGAAAAGGCAAACGTCTGGCTCCTTCTCCCACAAGGAAGGTGCCAGCCCTGAAAGATCTTGCTGGTCTTCACTATCCCTCTGCAGCCTATCTTTAGCCGCAACAGCACTGGGGATCTCTGCTTTCCCAGAGACTCAGCATGTCACGGTGCACGTTCTCGGCAGAAACTTTTTCTGAAAAGGCAAACGTCTGGCTCCTTCTCCCACAAGGAAGGTGCCAGCCCTGAAAGATCTTGCTGGTCTTCACCGTCCCCCTGCAGCCTATCCACAGGCACAACAGCACTGGGGATCTCTGCTTTCCCAGAGACTCAGCATGTCACGGTGCTCGCTCTCGGCAGAGCCTTTTTCTGAAAAGGCAAACGTCTGGCTCCTTCTCCCACATGGAAGGTGCCAGCCCTGAAAGATCTTGCTGGTCTTTACTATCCCTCTGCAGCCTATCTTTAGCCGCAACAGCACTGGGGATCTCTGCTTTCCCAGAGACTCAGCATGTCACGGTGCTCGTTCTCGGCAGAAACTTTTTCTGAAAAGGCAAACGTCTGGCTCCTTCTCCCACAAGGAAGGTACCAGCCCTGAAAGATCTTGCTGGTCTTCACTATCCCTCTGCAGCCTATCTTTAGCCGCAACAGCACTGGGGATCTCTGCTTTCCCAGAGACTCAGCATGTCACGGTGCTCGTTCTCGGCAGAAACTTTTTCTGAAAAGGCAAACGTCTGGCTCCTTCTCCCACAAGGAAGGTGCCAGCCCTGAAAGATCTTGCTGGTCTTTACCGTCCCCCTGCAGCCTATCCACAGGCACAACAGCACTGGGGATCTCTGCTTTCCCAGAGACTCAGCATGTCACGGTGCTCGTTCTCGGCAGAAACTTTTTCTGAAAAGGCAAACGTCTGGCTCCTTCTCCCACAAGGAAGGTGCCAGCCCTGGTAGCTCTTGCAGGTCCTCACTATCCCTCTGCAGCCTATCTTTAGCCGCAACAGCACCGGGGATCTCTGCTTTCCCAGAGACTCAGCATGTCACGGTGCTCGTTCTCGGCAGAAACTTTTTCTGAAAAGGCAAACGTCTGGCTCCTTCTCCCGCAAGTTAGGTGCCAGCCCTGAAAGATCTTGCTGGTCTTCACCGTCCCCCTGCAGCCTATCCACAGGCACAACAGCACTGGGGATCTCTGCTTTCCCAGAGACTCAGCATCTCATGGTGCTCGCTCTCGGCAGAGCCTTTTTCTGAAAAGGCAAACGTCTGGCTCCTTCTCCCACAAGGAAGGTACCAGCCCTGAAAGATCTTGCTGGTCTTCACCGTCCCCCTGCAGCCTATCCACAGGCACAACAGCACTGGGGATCTCTGCTTTCCCAGAGACTCAGCATCTCATGGTGCTCGCTCTCGGCAGAGCCTTTTTCTGAAAAGGCAAACGTCTGGCTCCTTCTCCCACAAGGAAGGTGCCAGCCCTGAAAGCTCTTGCTGGTCTTCACTATCCCTCTGCAGCCTATCTTTAGCCGCAACAGCACTGGGGATCTCTGCTTTCCCAGAGACTCAGCATGTCACGGTGCTCGTTCTCGGCAGAAACTTTTTCTGAAAAGGCAAACGTCTGGCTCCTTCTCCCACAAGGAAGGTGCCAGCCCTGAAAGATCTTGCTGGTCTTCACCGTCCCCCTGCAGCCTATCCACAGGCACAACAGCACTGGGTATCTCTGCTTTCCCAGAGACTCAGCATCTCATGGTGCTCGTTCTCGGCAGAAACTTTTTCTGAAAAGGCAAACGTCTGGCTCCTTCTCCCACAAGGAAGGTGCCAGCCCTGAAAGCTCTTGCTGGTCTTCACTATCAATGCAGCCTATCTTTAGCCTCAACAGCACTGGGGATCTCTGCTTTCCCAGAGACTCAGCATGTCACGGTGCTCGTTCTCGGCAGAAACTTTTTCTGAAAAGGCAAACGTCTGGCTCCTTCTCCCACAAGGAAGGTGCCAGCCCTGAAAGATCTTGCTGGTCTTCACCGTCCCCCTGCAGCCTATCCACAGGCACAACAGCACTGGGGATCTCTGCTTTCCCAGAGACTCAGCATGTCACG
Source organism: Astur gentilis (assembly GCF_929443795.1). NCBI lineage: Eukaryota > Metazoa > Chordata > Aves > Accipitriformes > Accipitridae > Astur > Astur gentilis. The sequence goes on from NW_026061057.1 coordinate 78,722, forward strand.
GTGCTCGCTCTCGGCAGAGCCTTTTTCTGAAAAGGCAAACGTCTGGCTCCTTCTCCCACAAGGAAGGTGCCAGCCCTGAAAGCTCTTGCTGGTCTTCACTATCCCTCTGCTGCCTATCTTTAGCCGCAACAGCACTGGGGATCTCTGCTTTCCCAGAGACTCAGCATGTCACGGTGCTCGTTCTCGGCAGAAACTTTTTCTGAAAAGGCAAACGTCTGGCTCCTTCTCCCACAAGGAAGGTACCAGCCCTGAAAGATCTTGCTGGTCTTCACTATCCCTCTGCAGCCTATCTTTAGCCGCAACAGCACTGGGGATCTCTGCTTTCCCAGAGACTCAGCATGTCACGGTGCTCGTTCTCGGCAGAAACTTTTTCTGAAAAGGCAAACGTCTGGCTCCTTCTCCCACAAGGAAGGTGCCAGCCCTGAAAGATCTTGCTGGTCTTCACCGTCCCCCTGCAGCCTATCCACAGGCACAACAGCACTGGGGATCTCTGCTTTCCCAGAGACTCAGCATCTCATGGTGCTCGCTCTCGGCAGAGCCTTTTTCTGAAAAGGCAAACGTCTGGCTCCTTCTCCCACAAGGAAGGTACCAGCCCTGAAAGATCTTGCTGGTCTTCACCGTCCCCCTGCAGCCTATCCACAGGCACAACAGCACTGGGGATCTCTGCTTTCCCAGAGACTCAGCATCTCATGGTGCTCGCTCTCGGCAGAGCCTTTTTCTGAAAAGGCAAACGTCTGGCTCCTTCTCCCACAAGGAAGGTGCCAGCCCTGAAAGCTCTTGCTGGTCTTCACTATCCCTCTGCAGCCTATCTTTATTCGCAACAGCACTGGGGATCTCTGCTTTCCCAGAGACTCAGCATGTCACGGTGCTCGTTCTCGGCAGAAACTTTTTCTGAAAAGGCAAACGTCTGGCTCCTTCTCCCACAAGGAAGGTGCCAGCCCTGAAAGATCTTGCTGGTCTTCACCGTCCCCCTGCAGCCTATCCACAGGCACAACAGCACTGGGGATCTCTGCTTTCCCAGAGACTCAGCATCTCATGGTGCTCGTTCTCGGCAGAAACTTTTTCTGAAAAGGCAAACGTCTGGCTCCTTCTCCCACAAGGAAGGTGCCCGCCCTGAAAGCTCTTGCTGGTCTTCACTATCCCTCTGCAGCCTATCTTTAGCCTCAACAGCACTGGGGATCTCTGCTTTCCCAGCGACTCAGCATGTCACGGTGCTCGTTCTCGGCAGAAACTTTTTCTGAAAAGGCAAACGTCTGGCTCCTTCTCCCACAAGGAAGGTGCCAGCCCTGAAAGATCTTGCTGGTCTTCACCGTCCCCCTGCAGCCTATCCACAGGCACAACAGCACTGGGGATCTCTGCTTTCCCAGAGACTCAGCATGTCACGGTGCTCGCTCTCGGCAGAGCCTTTTTCTGAAAAGGCAAACGTCTGGCTCCTTCTCCCACAAGGAAGGTGCCAGCCCTGAAAGATCTTGCTGGTCTTCACTATCCCTCTGCAGCCTATCCACAGGCACAACAGCACTGGGGATCTCTGCTTTCCCAGAGACTCAGCATGTCACGGTGCTCGTTCTCGGCAGAAACTTTTTCTGAAAAGGCAAACGTCTGGCTCCTTCTCCCACAAGGAAGGTACCAGCCCTGAAAGATCTTGCTGGTCTTCACTATCCCTCTGCAGCCTATCCACAGGCACAACAGCACTGGGGATCTCTGCTTTCCCAGAGACTCAGCATGTCACGGTGCTCGTTCTCGGCAGAAACTTTTTCTGAAAAGGCAAACGTCTGGCTCCTTCTCCCACAAGGAAGGTGCCAGCCCTGAAAGATCTTGCTGGTCTTCACCGTCCCCCTGCAGCCTATCCACAGGCACAACAGCACTGGGGATCTCTGCTTTCCCAGAGACTCAGCATGTCACGGTGCTCGTTCTCGGCAGAAACTTTTTTTGAAAAGGCAAACGTCTGGCTCCTTCTCCCACAAGGAAGGTGCCAACCCTGAAAGCTCTTGCAGGTCTTCACTATCCCTCTGCAGCCTATCTTTAGCCGCAACAGCACTGGGGATCTCTGCTTTTCCAGAGACTCAGCATGTCACGGTGCTCGTTCTCGGCAGAAACTTTTTCTGAAAAGGCAAACGTCTGGCTCCTTCTCCCACAAGGAAGGTGCCAGCCCTGAAAGATCTTGCTGGTCTTCACCGTCCCCCTGCAGCCTATCCACAGGCACAACAGCACTGGGGATCTCTGCTTTCCCAGAGACTCAGCATGTCACGGTGCTCGCTCTCGGCAGAGCCTTTTTCTGAAAAGGCAAACGTCTGGCTCCTTCTCCCACAAGGAAGGTGCCAGCCCTGAAAGATCTTGCTGGTCTTCACTATCCCTCTGCAGCCTATCTTTAGCCGCAACAGCACTGGGGATCTCTGCTTTCCCAGAGACTCAGCATGTCACGGTGCTCGTTCTCGGCAGAAACTTTTTCTGAAAAGGCAAACGTCTGGCTCCTTCTCCCACAAGGAAGGTGCCAGCCCTGAAAGCTCTTGCAGGTCTTCACTATCCCTCTGCAGCCTATCCACAGGCACAACAGCACTGGGGATCTCTGCTTTCCTAGAGACTCAGCATGTCACGGTGCTCGTTTTCGGCAGAAACTTTTTCTGAAAAGGCAAACGTCTGGCTCCTTCTCCCACAAGGAAGGTGCCAGCCCTGAAAGATCTTGCTGGTCTTCACCGTCCCCCTGCAGCCTATCCACAGGCACAACAGCACTGGGGATCTCTGCTTTCCCAGAGACTCAGCATCTCATGGTGCTCGCTCTCGGCAGAGCCTTTTTCTGAAAAGGCAAACGTCTGGCTCCTTCTCCCACAAGGAAGGTGCCAGCCCTGAAAGCTCTTGCTGGTCTTCACTATCCCTCTGCAGCCTATCTTTAGCCGCAACAGCACTGGGGATCTCTGCTTTCCCAGAGACTCAGCATGTCACGGTGCTCGTTCTCGGCAGAAACTTTTTCTGAAAAGGCAAACGTCTGGCTCCTTCTCCCACAAGGAAGGTGCCAGCCCTGAAAGCTCTTGCAGGTCTTCACTATCCCTCTGCAGCCTATCTATAGCCGCAACAGCACTGGGGATCTCTGCTTTCCCAGAGACTCAGCATGTCACGGTGCTCGTTCTCGGCAGAAACTTTTTCTGAAAAGGCAAACGTCTGGCTCCTTCTCCCACAAGGAAGGTGCCAGCCCTGAAAGATCTTGCTGGTCTTTACCGTCCCCCTGCAGCCTATCCACAGGCACAACAGCACTGGGGATCTCTGCTTTCCCAGAGACTCAGCATGTCACGGTGCTCGTTCTCGGCAGTACCTTTTTCTGAAAAGGCAAACGTCTGGCTCCTTCTCCCACAAGGAAGGTGCCAGCCCTGAAAGCTCTTGCAGGTCTTCACTATCCCTCTGCAGCCTATCCACAGGCACAACAGCACTGGGGATCTCTGCTTTCCCAGAGACTCAGCATCTCATGGTGCTCGCTCTCGGCAGAGCCTTTTTCTGAAAAGGCAAATGTCTGGCTCCTTCTCCCACAAGGAAGGTGCCAGCCCTGAAAGCTCTTGCAGGTCTTCACTATCCCTCTGCAGCCTATCTTTAGCCGCAACAGCACTGGGATCTCTGCTTTCCCAGAGACTCAGCATGTCACGGTGCTCGTTCTCGGCAGAAACTTTTTCTGAAAAGGCAAACGTCTGGCTCCTTCTCCCACAAGGAAGGTGCCAGCCCTGAAAGATCTTGCTGGTCTTCACTATCCCTCTGCAGCCTATCTTTAGCCGCAACAGCACTGGGGATCTCTGCTTTCCCAGAGACTCAGCATCTCATGGTGCTCGCTCTCGGCAGAGCCTTTTTCTGAAAAGGCAAACGTCTGGCTCCTTCTCCCACAAGGAAGGTGCCAGCCCTGAAAGCTCTTGCTGGTCTTCACCGTCCCCCTGCAGCCTATCCACAGGTACAACAGCACTGGGTATCTCTGCTTTCCCAGAGACTCAGCATGTCACGGTGCTCGCTCTCGGCAGAGCCTTTTTCTGAAAAGGCAAACGTCTGGCTCCTTCTCCCACAAGGAAGGTGCCAGCCCTGAAAGATCTTGCTGGTCTTTACTATCCCTCTGCAGCCTATCTTTAGCCGCAACAGCACTGGGGATCTCTGCTTTCCCAGAGACTCAGCATGTCACGGTGCTCGTTCTCGGCAGAAACTTTTTCTGAAAAGGCAAACGTCTGGCTCCTTCTCCCACAAGGAAGGTGCCAGCCCTGGAAGCTCTTGCAGGTCCTCACTATCCCTCTGCAGCCTACCTTTAGCCGCAACAGCACCGGGGATCTCTGCTTTCCCAGAGACTCAGCATGTCACGGTGCTCGTTCTCGGCAGAAACTTTTTCTGAAAAGGCAAACGTCTGGCTCCTTCTCCCGCAAGGAAGGTGCCAGCCCTGAAAGATCTTGCTGGTCTTCACCGTCCCCCTGCAGCCTATCCACAGGCACAACAGCACTGGGGATCTCTGCTTTCCCAGAGACTCAGCATCTCATGGTGCTCGCTCTCGGCAGAGCCTTTTTCTGAAAAGGCAAACGTCTGGCTCCTTCTCCCACAAGGAAGGTGCCAGCCCTGAAAGATCTTGCTGGTCTTCACCGTCCCCCTGCAGCCTATCCACAGGCACAACAGCACTGGGGATCTCTGCTTTCCCAGAGACTCAGCATGTCACGGTGCTCGCTCTCGGCAGAGCCTTTTTCTGAAAAGGCAAACGTCTGGCTCCTTCTCCCACAAGGAAGGTGCCAGCCCTGAAAGCTCTTGCTGGTCTTCACTATCCCTCTGCAGCCTATCTTTAGCCGCAACAGCACTGGGGATCTCTGCTTTCCCAGAGACTCAGCATGTCACGGTGCTCGTTCTCGGCAGAAACTTTTTCTGAAAAGGCAAACGTCTGGCTCCTTCTCCCACAAGGAAGGTGCCAGCCCTGAAAGATCTTGCTGGTCTTCACCGTCCCCCTGCAGCCTATCCACAGGCACAACAGCACTGGGGATGTCTGCTTTCCCAGAGACTCAGCATCTCATGGTGCTCGTTCTCGGCAGAAACTTTTTCTGAAAAGGCAAACGTCTGGCTCCTTCTCCCACAAGGAAGGTGCCCGCCCTGAAAGCTCTTGCTGGTCTTCACTATCCCTCTGCAGCCTATCTTTAGCCTCAACAGCACTGGGGATCTCTGCTTTCCCAGCGACTCAGCATGTCACGGTGCTCGTTCTCGGCAGAAACTTTTTCTGAAAAGGCAAACGTCTGGCTCCTTCTCCCACAAGGAAGGTGCCAGCCCTGAAAGATCTTGCTGGTCTTCACCGTCCCCCTGCAGCCTATCCACAGGCACAACAGCACTGGGGATCTCTGCTTTCCCAGAGACTCAGCATGTCACGGTGCTCGCTCTCGGCAGAGCCTTTTTCTGAAAAGGCAAACGTCTGGCTCCTTCTCCCACAAGGAAGGTGCCAGCCCTGAAAGCTCTTGCTGGTCTTCACTATCCCTCTGCTGCCTATCTTTAGCCGCAACAGCACTGGGGATCTCTGCTTTCCCAGAGACTCAGCATGTCACGGTGCTCGTTCTCGGCAGAAACTTTTTCTGAAAAGGCAAACGTCTGGCTCCTTCTCCCACAAGGAAGGTACCAGCCCTGAAAGATCTTGCAGGTCTTCACTATCCCTCTGCAGCCTATCTTTAGCCGCAACAGCACTGGGGATCTCTGCTTTCCCAGAGACTCAGCATGTCACGGTGCTCGTTCTCGGCCGAAAGTTTTTCTGAAAAGGCAAACGTCTGGCTCCTTCTCCCACAAGGAAGGTGCCAGCCCTGAAAGATCTTGCTGGTCTTCACCGTCCCCCTGCAGCCTATCCACAGGCACAACAGCACTGGGGATCTCTGCTTTCCCAGAGACTCAGCATGTCACGGTGCTCGTTCTCGGCAGAAACTTTTTTTGAAAAGGCAAACGTCTGGCTCCTTCTCCCACAAGGAAGGTGCCAGCCCTGAAAGCTCTTGCAGGTCTTCACTATCCCTCTGCAGCCTATCTTTAGCCGCAACAGCACTGGGGATCTCTGCTTTTCCAGAGACTCAGCATGTCACGGTGCTCGTTCTCGGCAGAAACTTTTTCTGAAAAGGCAAACGTCTGGCTCCTTCTCCCACAAGGAAGGTGCCAGCCCTGAAAGATCTTGCTGGTCTTCACCGTCCCCCTGCAGCCTATCCACAGGCACAACAGCACTGGGGATCTCTGCTTTCCCAGAGACTCAGCATCTCATGGTGCTCGCTCTCGGCAGAGCCTTTTTCTGAAAAGGCAAACGTCTGGCTCCTTCTCCCACAAGGAAGGTGCCAGCCCTGAAAGATCTTGCTGGTCTTCACCGTCCCCCTGCAGCCTATCCACAGGCACAACAGCACTGGGGATCTCTGCTTTCCCAGAGACTCAGCATGTCACGGTGCTCGTTCTCGGCAGAAACTTTTTCTGAAAAGGCAAACGTCTGGCTCCTTCTCCCACAAGGAAGGTGCCAACCCTGAAAGCTCTTGCAGGTCTTCACTATCCCTCTGCAGCCTATCTTTAGCCGCAACAGCACTGGGGATCTCTGCTTTTCCAGAGACTCAGCATGTCACGGTGCTCGTTCTCGGCAGAAACTTTTTCTGAAAAGGCAAACGTCTGGCTCCTTCTCCCACAAGGAAGGTGCCAGCCCTGAAAGATCTTGCTGGTCTTCACCGTCCCCCTGCAGCCTATCCACAGGCACAACAGCACTGGGGATCTCTGCTTTCCCAGAGACTCAGCATGTCACGGTGCTCGCTCTCGGCAGAGCCTTTTTCTGAAAAGGCAAACGTCTGGCTCCTTCTCCCACAAGGAAGGTGCCAGCCCTGAAAGATCTTGCTGGTCTTCACTATCCCTCTGCAGCCTATCTTTAGCCGCAACAGCACTGGGGATCTCTGCTTTCCCAGAGACTCAGCATGTCACGGTGCTCGTTCTCGGCAGAAACTTTTTCTGAAAAGGCAAACGTCTGGCTCCTTCTCCCACAAGGAAGGTGCCAGCCCTGAAAGCTCTTGCAGGTCTTCACTATCCCTCTGCAGCCTATCTTTAGCCGCAACAGCACCGGGGATCTCTGCTTTCCTAGAGACTCAGCATGTCACGGTACTCGTTTTCGGCAGAAACTTTTTCTGAAAAGGCAAACGTCTGGCTCCTTCTCCCACAAGGAAGGTGCCAGCCCTGAAAGATCTTGCTGGTCTTCACCGTCCCCCTGCAGCCTATCCACAGGCACAACAGCACTGGGGATCTCTGCTTTCCCAGAGACTCAGCATCTCATGGTGCTCGCTCTCGGCAGAGCCTTTTTCTGAAAAGGCAAACGTCTGGCTCCTTCTCCCACAAGGAAGGTGCCAGCCCTGAAAGATCTTGCTGGTCTTCACTATCCCTCTGCAGCCTATCTTTAGCCGCAACAGCACTGGGGATCTCTGCTTTCCCAGAGACTCAGCATGTCACGGTGCTCGTTCTCGGCAGAAACTTTTTCTGAAAAGGCAAACGTCTGGCTCCTTCTCCCACAAGGAAGGTGCCAGCCCTGAAAGCTCTTGCAGGTCTTCACTATCCCTCTGCAGCCTATCTTTAGCCGCAACAGCACCGGGGATCTCTGCTTTCCCAGAGACTCAGCATGTCACGGTGCTCGTTCTCGGCAGAAACTTTTTCTGAAAAGGCAAACGTCTGGCTCCTTCTCCCACAAGGAAGGTGCCAGCCCTGAAAGCTCTTGCAGGTCTTCACTATCCCTCTGCAGCCTATCTTTATTCGCAACAGCACTGGGGATCTCTGCTTTCCCAGAGACTCAGCATTTCACGGTACTCGTTTTCGGCAGAAACTTTTTCTGAAAAGGCAAACGTCTGGCTCCTTCTCCCACAAGGAAGGTGCCAGCCCTGAAAGCTCTTGCAGGTCTTCACTATCCCTCTGCAGCCTACCTATAGCCGCAACAGCACTGGGGATCTCTGCTTTCCCAGAGACTCAGCATCTCATGGTGCTCGCTCTCGGCAGAGCCTTTTTCTGAAAAGGCAAACGTCTGGCTCCTTCTCCCACAAGGAAGGTGCCAGCCCTGAAAGCTCTTGCAGGTCTTCACTATCCCTCTGCAGCCTATCTTTAGCCGCAACAGCACTGGGGATCTCTGCTTTCCCAGAGACTCAGCATGTCACGGTGCTCGTTCTCGGCAGAAACTTTTTCTGAAAAGGCAAACGTCTGGCTCCTTCTCCCACAAGGAAGGTGCCAGCCCTGAAAGATCTTGCTGGTCTTCACCGTCCCCCTGCAGCCTATCCACAGGCACAACAGCACTGGGGATCTCTGCTTTCCCAGAGACTCAGCATCTCATGGTGCTCGCTCTCGGCAGAAACTTTTTCTGAAAAGGCAAACGTCTGGCTCCTTCTCCCACAAGGAAGGTGCCAGCCCTGAAAGCTCTTGCTGGTCTTCACTATCCCTCTGCAGCCTATCTATAGCCGCAACAGCACTGGGGATCTCTGCTTTCCCAGAGACTCAGCATGTCACGGTGCTCGTTCTCGGCAGAAACTTTTTCTGAAAAGGCAAACGTCTGGCTCCTTCTCCCACAAGGAAGGTGCCAGCCCTGAAAGATCTTGCTGGTCTTCACCGTCCCCCTGCAGCCTATCCACAGGCACAACAGCACTGGGGATCTCTGCTTTCCCAGAGACTCAGCATGTCACGGTGCTCGCTCTCGGCAGAGCCTTTTTCTGAAAAGGCAAACGTCTGGCTCCTTCTCCCACAAGGAAGGTGCCAGCCCTGAAAGCTCTTGCTGGTCTTCACCGTCCCCCTGCAGCCTATCCACAGGCACAACAGCACTGGGGATCTCTGCTTTCCCAGAGACTCAGCATGTCACGGTGCTCGTTCTCGGCAGAACCTTTTTCTGAAAAGGCAAACGTCTGGCTCCTTCTCCCACAAGGAAGGTGCCAGCCCTGAAAGCTCTTGCTGGTCTTCACCGTCCCCCTGCAGCCTATCCACAGGCACAACAGCACTGGGGATCTCTGCTTTCCCAGAGACTCAGCATGTCACGGTGCTCGTTCTCGGCAGAAACTTTTTCTGAAAAGGCAAACGTCTGGCTCCTTCTCCCACAAGGAAGGTGTCAGCCCTGAAAGATCTTGCTGGTCTTCACCGTCCCCCTGCAGCCTATCAACAGGCACAACAGCACTGGGGATCTCTGCTTTCCCAGAGACTCAGCATCTCATGGTGCTCGCTCTCGGCAGAGCCTTTTTCTGAAAAGGCAAACGTCTGGCTCCTTCTCCCACAAGGAAGGTGCCAGCCCTGAAAGCTCTTGCTGGTCTTCACTATCCCTCTGCAGCCTATCCACAGGCACAACAGCACTGGGGATCTCTGCTTTCCCAGAGACTCAGCATGTCACGGTGCTCGTTCTCGGCAGAAACTTTTTCTGAAAAGGCAAACGTCTGGCTCCTTCTCCCACAAGGAAGGTGCCAGCCCTGAAAGATCTTGCTGGTCTTCACCGTCCCCCTGCAGCCTATCCACAGGCACAACAGCACTGGGGATCTCTGCTTTCCCAGAGACTCAGCATGTCACGGTGCTCGTTCTCGGCAGAACCTTTTTCTGAAAAGGCAAACGTCTGGCTCCTTCTCCCACAAGGAAGGTGCCAGCCCTGAAAGCTCTTGCTGGTCTTCACTATCCCTCTGCAGCCTATCTTTAGCCGCAACAGAACTGGGGATCTCTGCTTTCCCAGAGACTCAGCATGTCACGGTGCTCGCTCTCGGCAGAGCCTTTTTCTGAAAAGGCAAACGTCTGGCTCCTTCTCCCACAAGGAAGGTGCCAGCCCTGAAAGCTCTTGCAGGTCTTCACTATCCCTCTGCAGCCTATCTTTAGCCGCAACAGCACTGGGGATCTCTGCTTTCCCAGAGACTCAGCATGTCACGGTGCTCGTTCTCGGCAGAAAGTTTTTCTGAAAAGGCAAACGTCTGGCTCCTTCTCCCACAAGGAAGGTGCCAGCCCTGAAAGATCTTGCTGGTCTTCACCGTCCCCCTGCAGCCTATCCACAGGCACAACAGCACTGGGGATCTCTGCTTTCCCAGAGACTCAGCATGTCACGGTGCTCGCTCTCGGCAGAGCCTTTTTCTGAAAAGGCAAACGTCTGGCTCCTTCTCCCACAAGGAAGGTGCCAGCCCTGAAAGATCTTGCTGGTCTTCACTATCCCTCTGCAGCCTATCTTTAGCCGCAACAGCACTGGGGATCTCTGCTTTCCCAGAGACTCAGCATGTCACGGTGCTCGTTCTCGGCAGAAAGTTTTTCTGAAAAGGCAAACGTCTGGCTCCTTCTCCCACAAGGAAGGTGCCAGCCCTGAAAGATCTTGCTGGTCTTCACCGTCCCCCTGCAGCCTATCCACAGGCACAACAGCACTGGGGATCTCTGCTTTCCCAGAGACTCAGCATGTCACGGTGCTCGTTCTCGGCAGAAACTTTTTTTGAAAAGGCAAACGTCTGGCTCCTTCTCCCACAAGGAAGGTGCCAACCCTGAAAGCTCTTGCAGGTCTTCACTATCCCTCTGCAGCCTATCTTTAGCCGCAACAGCACTGGGGATCTCTGCTTTTCCAGAGACTCAGCATGTCACGGTGCTCGTTCTCGGCAGAAACTTTTTCTGAAAAGGCAAACGTCTGGCTCCTTCTCCCACAAGGAAGGTGCCAGCCCTGAAAGATCTTGCTGGTCTTCACCGTCCCCCTGCAGCCTATCCACAGGCACAACAGCACTGGGGATCTCTGCTTTCCCAGAGACTCAGCATGTCACGGTGCTCGCTCTCGGCAGAGCCTTTTTCTGAAAAGGCAAACGTCTGGCTCCTTCTCCCACAAGGAAGGTGCCAGCCCTGAAAGATCTTGCTGGTCTTCACTATCCCTCTGCAGCCTATCTTTAGCCGCAACAGCACTGGGGATCTCTGCTTTCCCAGAGACTCAGCATGTCACGGTGCTCGTTCTCGGCAGAAACTTTTTCTGAAAAGGCAAACGTCTGGCTCCTTCTCCCACAAGGAAGGTGCCAGCCCTGAAAGCTCTTGCAGGTCTTCACTATCCCTCTGCAGCCTATCTTTAGCCGCAACAGCACCGGGGATCTCTGCTTTCCTAGAGACTCAGCATGTCACGGTACTCGTTTTCGGCAGAAACTTTTTCTGAAAAGGCAAACGTCTGGCTCCTTCTCCCACAAGGAAGGTGCCAGCCCTGAAAGATCTTGCTGGTCTTCACCGTCCCCCTACAGCCTATCCACAGGCACAACAGCACTGGGGATCTCTGCTTTCCCAGAGACTCAGCATCTCATGGTGCTCGCTCTCGGCAGAGCCTTTTTCTGAAAAGGCAAACGTCTGGCTCCTTCTCCCACAAGGAAGGTGCCAGCCCTGAAAGATCTTGCTGGTCTTCACTATCCCTCTGCAGCCTATCTTTAGCCGCAACAGCACTGGGGATCTCTGCTTTCCCAGAGACTCAGCATGTCACGGTGCTCGTTCTCGGCAGAAACTTTTTCTGAAAAGGCAAACGTCTGGCTCCTTCTCCCACAAGGAAGGTGCCAGCCCTGAAAGCTCTTGCAGGTCTTCACTATCCCTCTGCAGCCTATCTTTAGCCGCAACAGCACCGGGGATCTCTGCTTTCCCAGAGACTCAGCATGTCACGGTGCTCGTTCTCGGCAGAAACTTTTTCTGAAAAGGCAAACGTCTGGCTCCTTCTCCCACAAGGAAGGTGCCAGCCCTGAAAGCTCTTGCAGGTCTTCACTATCCCTCTGCAGCCTATCTTTATTCGCAACAGCACTGGGGATCTCTGCTTTCCCAGAGACTCAGCATGTCACGGTACTCGTTTTCGGCAGAAACTTTTTCTGAAAAGGCAAACGTCTGGCTCCTTCTCCCACAAGGAAGGTGCCAGCCCTGAAAGCTCTTGCAGGTCTTCACTATCCCTCTGCAGCCTACCTATAGCCGCAACAGCACTGGGGATCTCTGCTTTCCCAGAGACTCAGCATCTCATGGTGCTCGCTCTCGGCAGAGCCTTTTTCTGAAAAGGCAAACGTCTGGCTCCTTCTCCCACAAGGAAGGTGCCAGCCCTGAAAGCTCTTGCAGGTCTTCACTATCCCTCTGCAGCCTATCTTTAGCCGCAACAGCACTGGGGATCTCTGCTTTCCCAGAGACTCAGCATGTCACGGTGCTCGTTCTCGGCAGAAACTTTTTCTGAAAAGGCAAACGTCTGGCTCCTTCTCCCACAAGGAAGGTGCCAGCCCTGAAAGATCTTGCTGGTCTTCACCGTCCCCCTGCAGCCTATCCACAGGCACAACAGCACTGGGGATCTCTGCTTTCCCAGAGACTCAGCATCTCATGGTGCTCGCTCTCGGCAGAAACTTTTTCTGAAAAGGCAAACGTCTGGCTCCTTCTCCCACAAGGAAGGTGCCAGCCCTGAAAGCTCTTGCTGGTCTTCACTATCCCTCTGCAGCCTATCTATAGCCGCAACAGCACTGGGGATCTCTGCTTTCCCAGAGACTCAGCATGTCACGGTGCTCGTTCTCGGCAGAAACTTTTTCTGAAAAGGCAAACGTCTGGCTCCTTCTCCCACAAGGAAGGTGCCAGCCCTGAAAGATCTTGCTGGTCTTCACCGTCCCCCTGCAGCCTATCCACAGGCACAACAGCACTGGGGATCTCTGCTTTCCCAGAGACTCAGCATGTCACGGTGCTCGCTCTCGGCAGAGCCTTTTTCTGAAAAGGCAAACGTCTGGCTCCTTCTCCCACAAGGAAGGTGCCAGCCCTGAAAGCTCTTGCTGGTCTTCACCGTCCCCCTGCAGCCTATCCACAGGCACAACAGCACTGGGGATCTCTGCTTTCCCAGAGACTCAGCATGTCACGGTGCTCGTTCTCGGCAGAACCTTTTTCTGAAAAGGCAAACGTCTGGCTCCTTCTCCCACAAGGAAGGTGCCAGCCCTGAAAGCTCTTGCTGGTCTTCACCGTCCCCCTGCAGCCTATCCACAGGCACAACAGCACTGGGGATCTCTGCTTTCCCAGAGACTCAGCATGTCACGGTGCTCGTTCTCGGCAGAAACTTTTTCTGAAAAGGCAAACGTCTGGCTCCTTCTCCCACAAGGAAGGTGTCAGCCCTGAAAGATCTTGCTGGTCTTCACCGTCCCCCTGCAGCCTATCAACAGGCACAACAGCACTGGGGATCTCTGCTTTCCCAGAGACTCAGCATCTCATGGTGCTCGCTCTCGGCAGAGCCTTTTTCTGAAAAGGCAAACGTCTGGCTCCTTCTCCCACAAGGAAGGTGCCAGCCCTGAAAGCTCTTGCTGGTCTTCACTATCCCTCTGCAGCCTATCCACAGGCACAACAGCACTGGGGATCTCTGCTTTCCCAGAGACTCAGCATGTCACGGTGCTCGTTCTCGGCAGAAACTTTTTCTGAAAAGGCAAACGTCTGGCTCCTTCTCCCACAAGGAAGGTGCCAGCCCTGAAAGATCTTGCTGGTCTTCACCGTCCCCCTGCAGCCTATCCACAGGCACAACAGCACTGGGGATCTCTGCTTTCCCAGAGACTCAGCATGTCACGGTGCTCGCTCTCGGCAGAGCCTTTTTCTGAAAAGGCAAACGTCTGGCTCCTTCTCCCACAAGGAAGGTGCCAGCCCTGAAAGCTCTTGCTGGTCTTCACTATCCCTCTGCAGCCTATCTTTAGCCGCAACAGAACTGGGGATCTCTGCTTTCCCAGAGACTCAGCATGTCACGGTGCTCGCTCTCGGCAGAGCCTTTTTCTGAAAAGGCAAACGTCTGGCTCCTTCTCCCACAAGGAAGGTGCCAGCCCTGAAAGCTCTTGCAGGTCTTCACTATCCCTCTGCAGCCTATCTTTAGCCGCAACAGCACTGGGGATCTCTGCTTTCCCAGAGACTCAGCATGTCACGGTGCTCGTTCTCGGCAGAAACTTTTTCTGAAAAGGCAAACGTCTGGCTCCTTCTCCCACAAGGAAGGTGCCAGCCCTGAAAGATCTTGCTGGTCTTCACCGTCCCCCTGCAGCCTATCCACAGGCACAACAGCACTGGGGATCTCTGCTTTCCCAGAGACTCAGCATGTCACGGTGCTCGCTCTCGGCAGAGCCTTTTTCTGAAAAGGCAAACGTCTGGCTCCTTCTCCCACAAGGAAGGTGCCAGCCCTGAAAGATCTTGCTGGTCTTCACTATCCCTCTGCAGCCTATCTTTAGCCGCAACAGCACTGGGGATCTCTGCTTTCCCAGAGACTCAGCATGTCACGGTGCTCGTTCTCGGCAGAAAGTTTTTCTGAAAAGGCAAACGTCTGGCTCCTTCTCCCACAAGGAAGGTGCCAGCCCTGAAAGCTCTTGCAGGTCTTCACTATCCCTCTGCAGCCTATCTTTAGCCGCAACAGCACCGGGGATCTCTGCTTTCCTAGAGACTCAGCATGTCACGGTGCTCGTTCTCGGCAGAAACTTTTTCTGAAAAGGCAAACGTCTGGCTCCTTCTCCCACAAGGAAGGTGCCAGCCCTGAAAGATCTTGCTGGTCTTCACCGTCCCCCTGCAGCCTATCCACAGGCACAACAGCACTGGGGATCTCTGCTTTCCCAGAGACTCAGCATCTCATGGTGCTCGCTCTCGGCAGAGCCTTTTTCTGAAAAGGCAAACGTCTGGCTCCTTCTCCCACAAGGAAGGTGCCAGCCCTGAAAGATCTTGCTGGTCTTCACTATCCCTCTGCAGCCTATCTTTAGCCGCAACAGCACTGGGGATCTCTGCTTTCCCAGAGACTCAGCATGTCACGGTGCTCGTTCTCGGCAGAAACTTTTTCTGAAAAGGCAAACGTCTGGCTCCTTCTCCCACAAGGAAGGTGCCAGCTCTGAAAGCTCTTGCAGGTCTTCACTATCCCTCTGCAGCCTATCTTTAGCCGCAACAGCACCGGGGATCTCTGCTTTCCCAGAGACTCAGCATGTCACGGTGCTCGTTCTCGGCAGAAACTTTTTCTGAAAAGGCAAACGTCTGGCTCCTTCTCCCACAAGGAAGGTGCCAGCCCTGAAAGCTCTTGCAGGTCTTCACTATCCCTCTGCAGCCTATCTTTATTCGCAACAGCACTGGGGATCTCTGCTTTCCCAGACACTCAGCATGTCACGGTACTCGTTCTCGGCAGAAACTTTTTCTGAAAAGGCAAACGTCTGGCTCCTTCTCCCACAAGGAAGGTGCCAGCCCTGAAAGCTCTTGCAGGTCTTCACTATCCCTCTGCAGCCTACCTATAGCCGCAACAGCACTGGGGATCTCTGCTTTCCCAGAGACTCAGCATCTCATGGTGCTCGCTCTCGGCAGAGCCTTTTTCTGAAAAGGCAAACGTCTGGCTCCTTCTCCCACAAGGAAGGTGCCAGCCCTGAAAGCTCTTGCAGGTCTTCACTATCCCTCTGCAGCCTATCTTTAGCCGCAACAGCACTGGGGATCTCTGCTTTCCCAGAGACTCAGCATCTCATGGTGCTCGCTCTCGGCAGAAACTTTTTCTGAAAAGGCAAACGTCTGGCTCCTTCTCCCACAAGGAAGGTGCCAGCCCTGAAAGCTCTTGCTGGTCTTCACTATCCCTCTGCAGCCTATCTATAGCCGCAACAGCACTGGGGATCTCTGCTTTCCCAGAGACTCAGCATGTCACGGTGCTCGTTCTCGGCAGAAACTTTTTCTGAAAAGGCAAACGTCTGGCTCCTTCTCCCACAAGGAAGGTGCCAGCCCTGAAAGATCTTGCTGGTCTTCACCGTCCCCCTGCAGCCTATCCACAGGCACAACAGCACTGGGGATCTCTGCTTTCCCAGAGACTCAGCATGTCACGGTGCTCGCTCTCGGCAGAGCCTTTTTCTGAAAAGGCAAACGTCTGGCTCCTTCTCCCACAAGGAAGGTGCCAGCCCTGAAAGCTCTTGCTGGTCTTCACCGTCCCCCTGCAGCCTATCCACAGGCACAACAGCACTGGGGATCTCTGCTTTCCCAGAGACTCAGCATGTCACGGTGCTCGTTCTCGGCAGAACCTTTTTCTGAAAAGGCAAACGTCTGGCTCCTTCTCCCACAAGGAAGGTGCCAGCCCTGAAAGATCTTGCTGGTCTTCACTATCCCTCTGCAGCCTATCTTTAGCCGCAACAGCACTGGGGATCTCTGCTTTCCCAGAGACTCAGCATGTCACGGTGCTCGTTCTCGGCAGAAACTTTTTCTGAAAAGGCAAACGTCTGGCTCCTTCTCCCACAAGGAAGGTGCCAGCCCTGAAAGATCTTGCTGGTCTTCACCGTCCCCCTGCAGCCTATCCACAGGCACAACAGCACTGGGGATCTCTGCTTTCCCAGAGACTCAGCATGTCACGGTGCTCGTTCTCGGCAGAACCTTTTTCTGAAAAGGCAAACGTCTGGCTCCTTCTCCCACAAGGAAGGTGCCAGCCCTGAAAGCTCTTGCTGGTCTTCACCGTCCCCCTGCAGCCTATCCACAGGCACAACAGCACTGGGGATCTCTGCTTTCCCAGAGACTCAGCATGTCACGGTGCTCGTTCTCGGCAGAAACTTTTTCTGAAAAGGCAAACGTCTGGCTCCTTCTCCCACAAGGAAGGTGTCAGCCCTGAAAGATCTTGCTGGTCTTCACCGTCCCCCTGCAGCCTATCAACAGGCACAACAGCACTGGGGATCTCTGCTTTCCCAGAGACTCAGCATCTCATGGTTCTCGCTCTCGGCAGAGCCTTTTTCTGAAAAGGCAAACGTCTGGCTCCTTCTCCCACAAGGAAGGTGCCAGCCCTGAAAGCTCTTGCTGGTCTTCACTATCCCTCTGCAGCCTATCTTTAGCCGCAACAGCACTGGGGATCTCTGCTTTCCCAGAGACTCAGCATGTCACGGTGCTCGTTCTCGGCAGAAACTTTTTCTGAAAAGGCAAACGTCTGGCTCCTTCTCCCACAAGGAAGGTGCCAGCCCTGAAAGATCTTGCTGGTCTTCACCGTCCCCCTGCAGCCTATCCACAGGCACAACAGCACTGGGGATCTCTGCTTTCCCAGAGACTCAGCATGTCACGGTGCTCGTTCTCGGCAGAACCTTTTTCTGAAAAGGCAAACGTCTGGCTCCTTCTCCCACAAGGAAGGTGCCAGCCCTGAAAGCTCTTGCTGGTCTTCACTATCCCTCTGCAGCCTATCTTTAGCCGCAACAGAACTGGGGATCTCTGCTTTCCCAGAGACTCAGCATGTCACGGTGCTCGCTCTCGGCAGAGCCTTTTTCTGAAAAGGCAAACGTCTGGCTCCTTCTCCCACAAGGAAGGTGCCAGCCCTGAAAGCTCTTGCAGGTCTTCACTATCCCTCTGCAGCCTATCTTTAGCCGCAACAGCACTGGGGATCTCTGCTTTCCCAGAGACTCAGCATGTCACGGTGCTCGTTCTCGGCAGAAACTTTTTCTGAAAAGGCAAACGTCTGGCTCCTTCTCCCACAAGGAAGGTGCCAGCCCTGAAAGATCTTGCTGGTCTTCACCGTCCCCCTGCAGCCTATCCACAGGCACAACAGCACTGGGGATCTCTGCTTTCCCAGAGACTCAGCATCTCATGGTGCTCGCTCTCGGCAGAGCCTTTTTCTGAAAAGGCAAACGTCTGGCTCCTTCTCCCACAAGGAAGGTGCCAGCCCTGAAAGATCTTGCTGGTCTTCACTATCCCTCTGCAGCCTATCTTTAGCCGCAACAGCACTGGGGATCTCTGCTTTCCCAGAGACTCAGCATGTCACGGTGCTCGTTCTCGGCAGAAACTTTTTCTGAAAAGGCAAACGTCTGGCTCCTTCTCCCACAAGGAAGGTGCCAGCCCTGAAAGATCTTGCTGGTCTTCACCGTCCCCCTGCAGCCTATCCACAGGCACAACAGCATTGGGGATCTCTGCTTTCGCAGAGACTCAGCATGTCACGGTGCTCGTTCTCGGCAGAAACTTTTTCTGAAAAGGCAAACGTCTGGCTCCTTCTCCCACAAGGAAGGTGCCAGCCCTGAAAGATCTTGCTGGTCTTCACCGTCCCCCTGCAGCCTATCCACAGGCACAACAGCACTGGGGATCTCTGCTTTCCCAGAGACTCAGCATCTCATGGTGCTCGCTCTAGGCAGAAACTTTTTCTGAAAAGGCAAACGTCTGGCTCCTTCTCCCACAAGGAAGGTGCCAGCCCTGAAAGATCTTGCTGGTCTTCACCGTCCCCCTGCAGCCTATCCACAGGCACAACAGCACTGGGGATCTCTGCTTTCCCAGAGACTCAGCATGTCACGGTGCTCGTTCTCGGCAGAAACTTTTTCTGAAAAGGCAAACGTCTGGCTCCTTCTCCCACAAGGAAGGTGCCAGCCCTGAAAGATCTTGCTGGTCTTCACCGTCCCCCTGCAGCCTATCCACAGGCACAACAGCACTGGGGATCTCTGCTTTCCCAGAGACTCAGCATGTCACGGTGCTCGCTCTCGGCAGAGCCTTTTTCTGAAAAGGCAAACGTCTGGCTCCTTCTCCCACAAGGAAGGTGCCAGCCCTGAAAGCTCTTGCAGGTCTTCACTATCCCTCTGCAGCCTATCTTTATTCGCAACAGCACTGGGGATCTCTGCTTTCCCAGAGACTCAGCATGTCACGGTACTCGTTCTCGGCAGAAACTTTTTCTGAAAAGGCAAACGTCTGGCTCCTTCTCCCACAAGGAAGGTGCCAGCCCTGAAAGCTCTTGCAGGTCTTCACTATCCCTCTGCAGCCTACCTATAGCCGCAACAGCATTGGGGATCTCTGCTTTCCCAGAGACTCAGCATCTCATGGTGCTCGCTCTCGGCAGAGCCTTTTTCTGAAAAGGCAAACGTCTGGCTCCTTCTCCCACAAGGAAGGTGCCAGCCCTGAAAGCTCTTGCAGGTCTTCACTATCCCTCTGCAGCCTATCTTTAGCCGCAACAGCACTGGGGATCTCTGCTTTCCCAGAGACTCAGCATGTCACGGTGCTCGTTCTCGGCAGAAACTTTTTCTGAAAAGGCAAACGTCTGGCTCCTTCTCCCACAAGGAAGGTGCCAGCCCTGAAAGATCTTGCTGGTCTTCACCGTCCCCCTGCAGCCTATCCACAGGCACAACAGCACTGGGGATCTCTGCTTTCCCAGAGACTCAGCATCTCATGGTGCTCGTTCTCGGCAGAAACTTTTTCTGAAAAGGCAAACGTCTGGCTCCTTCTCCCACAAGGAAGGTGCCAGCCCTGAAAGCTCTTGCTGGTCTTCACTATCCCTCTGCAGCCTATCTATAGCCGCAACAGCACTGGGGATCTCTGCTTTCCCAGAGACTCAGCATGTCACGGTGCTCGTTCTCGGCAGAAACTTTTTCTGAAAAGGCAAACGTCTGGCTCCTTCTCCCACAAGGAAGGTGCCAGCCCTGAAAGCTCTTGCTGGTCTTCACCGTCCCCCTGCAGCCTATCCACAGGCACAACAGCACTGGGGATCTCTGCTTTCCCAGAGACTCAGCATGTCACGGTGCTCGTTCTCGGCAGAAACTTTTTCTGAAAAGGCAAACGTCTGGCTCCTTCTCCCACAAGGAAGGTGCCAGCCCTGAAAGATCTTGCTGGTCTTCACCGTCCCCCTGCAGCCTATCCACAGGCACAACAGCACTGGGGATCTCTGCTTTCCCAGAGACTCAGCATGTCACGGTGCTCGTTCTCGGCAGAAAGTTTTTCTGAAAAGGCAAACGTCTGGCTCCTTCTCCCACAAGGAAGGTGCCAGCCCTGAAAGCTCTTGCTGGTCTTCACCGTCCCCCTGCAGCCTATCCACAGGCACAACAGCACTGGGGATCTCTGCTTTCCCAGAGACTCAGCATGTCACGGTGCTCGTTCTCGGCAGAACCTTTTTCTGAAAAGGCAAACGTCTGGCTCCTTCTCCCACAAGGAAGGTGCCAGCCCTGAAAGATCTTGCTGGTCTTCACCATCCCCCTGCAGCCTATCCACAGGCACAACAGCACTGGGGATCTCTGCTTTTCCAGAGACTCAGCATGTCACGGTGCTCGTTCTCGGCAGAGCCTTTTTCTGAAAAGGCAAACATCCGGCTCCTTATCCCACACGTATGGTTCCAGCCGTGAAAGCTCTTGCTGGGCTTAACCGTCACCCTGCAGCCTATCCACAGGCACAACAGCACTGGGCATCTCCGCTTTCTCAGAGACTCAGCACCTCACGGTGCTCTTTCTTGACATGGGTTTTTTACGAAAGAGCAAACGGCCTGCCCCTGATCCCAGAAGGAAGCTGCAGGCTGGGGAGATCTTGCTGCTCTTCCTTGTCCCCTGCAGCCTACCCCCAGGCACAACAGCACTGGGCATCTCCGCTTTCCCAGAGACTCAGCAAAGCACAGTGGTCGATCTCACCAGAGCCTTTTTCTGAAAAGGCAAACGTATGGCTCCTTCTCCCACAAGGAATGTGCCAGCCCTGAAAGATCTTGCTGGTCTTCACCGTCCCCCTGCAGCCTATCCACAGGCACAACAGCACTGTGGATCTCTGCTTTCCCAGATACTCCGCATGTCACGGTGCTCGTTCTCGGCAGAGCCTTTTTCTGAAAAGGCAAACGTCTGGCTCCTTCTCCCACAAGGAAGGTGCCAGCCCTGAAAGCCCTTGCTGGTCTTCACTATCCCTCTGCAGCCTATCTTTAGCCGCAACAACTCTGGGGATCTCTGCTTTCCCAGAGACTCAGCATGTCATGGTGCTCGTTCTCGCCAGAAACTTTTTCTGAAAAGGCAAACGTCTGGATCCTTCTCCCATGTGTGGGTTGACCCTGGCTGAACACCAGGTGCCCACCAAAGCCGTTCTATCACTCCCCCATCCTCAGCTGGATAGGGGAGAGAAAATATAACAAAAGGCTCGCGGTTCGAGATAAAGACAGGAGACATCATTCACTATTAACGTCAAGGGCAAAACAGACTCAGTTTTCAAAATTAACTCAATTTATTACAAATCAACCAGAGCAAGGTAATGAGAATTAAAATGAAATCTCAGAACACCTTCCCACCACCCCTCCCTTCTTCCCGGACACAACCACACTCCCGGATTTCACCACCAATCCCCCCCAGCGGCACAGGGGGACAGGGATGGGATTTATGGTCATCACACGTTATTTTCTGCCGCTTCACCTCCTCAGGGCGAGGGCTGATCACACTCTTCCCCTGCTCCAGCGTTTGGTCCCACCCACGGGAGACAGTCCTCCACGAACTCCTCCAACGTGGGCCATTCCCACGGGCTGCAGTTCTTCACGAACTGCTCCAGCATGGGTCCATTCCACGGTGTGCAGTCCTTCAGGATCACACTGCTCCAGTGCGGGTCCCCCACGGGGTCACAAGTCCTGCCAGAAAACCTGCTCCGTGGGCTCCTCTCTCCACAGATCCTGCCAGGAGCCTGCTCCTGCGCGGGGTTCCCACGGGGTCACAGCCTCCTTCGGGAACCCACCTGCTCCGGCGTAGGGTCCTCCATGGGCTACAAGTGGATATCTGCTCCACCGTGGACCTCCCTGGACTGCAGGGGGACAGCCTGCCTCACCAGGGTCTTCACCACGGCCTGCAGGGGAATCTTCGCTCCGGCGCCTGGAGCATCTATTCCACCTCCTTCTTCACTGACGTTGCTGTCCGCAGGCTTGTTTCTCTTACATGTTCTCACTCCTCACTCCGGCGGCGGTTTCTCCCAGTCCCAACTTATTTTTCCTTCTTAAAAATGTTATCACAGAGGCGTTACCACTATCACTGATTGGCTCGGCCTTGGCCAGCGGCGAGTCCGTCTTAGAGCCGGCTGGTATGGGCTCGCTCTCTCTCGAACACAGGGGAAGCTTCCAGCAGCTTCTTAAAAAAGCCACCCCTGTAACCTCCCCCGTTACCAAAACATAGCCAAACAAAACCAATACAGGGTTCCGGTACAATCCAGGAGTAACGGTGGGTATAGCAAAACTACCGCGGAGTACCGGTGGGTGTACCGGTACTACCCCAGATTGTCGGGTAGGGTGCCAGGCCTACCGCAGAGCATCAGGTAGGGATACCGGGTCTAACCCGGAGGTTCAGGTAGGAATGTCTGGTCTACACCGCGCGCCCGTAAGGTCAGCAGGGTGTCCTGGGTTCAGCTGGGATAGAGTTAATTTTTACAGGAACCTGGGAGGTGGGGGCATAGCCGGGGCAGCTGACCTGAACTAGCCAAGGAGCTATTCCATACCATGTGACATCCTGCCCAGTATATAAATGAGGAGCGGGCCGGGGGGTGGTCTCTGTTTTCGGTGGGGGAAGTGGTGGAGCGTCGGGTCCCGGGTGGTGAGCAGTTGCACTGTGCATCACTCTTTTTGTATACTTTTTTCATTAGTGCCGTTGTTGTTGTTGTAATCTCTTTTGTGTTTGTCCCAGTAAACTGCCTTTATCTCAACCCTCGAGGTTCCAGTTTCTTTTCCTTTTCTCTCCTCCGTCTCCTCCCCATCCCACCGGAGGGGGGCGGAGGAGTGAGCGAGCGGCTGCGTGGTCCTTTGTTACCGGCCGGGCTGAAACCACGACAGTCCTTTTTTGGCGCCCAACGTGGGGCAGAAGGGTTGAGATAACGACAGATCTGGCCAGAGCGTGTTGAAACAAATTTGCCAAACGCATTTCTTAGATATATAGATGTTAGTCACAATGTTGTTTCATTTGTTTACATGGTGGTGTTTTGTAAGCTCTTATATGCTCTATGTATTGCCTGTAGTTGCGTATCTCATCTCTGGGAGAGTGATTGGGATTATCATTTTGCTGTACTGGGCAATGTCGACTTATGAAATGATTACATCACTGGTCATGAGGTTAAGCTGGTATCTGTATGAGGCAGTGATATAATTTCCATACTTTGGGCGCCTTCTGTCGGATTTTATTGGTAATTACACCCAATCCATGGGGAAATTAGGGGGGGATACCTCCCCCCGTCCGTTCACCTCCCTCTTCTCCTTCCGACTAATTACAACAGCTTTTGAGAATTTTGAATATCCTTGGGATGCGCAAGCCAGTGTGCTATTAGTGCTATGCCTCCTGAATATGTTTCAGGTCTTCTTTAGGGCTACAAAGAGGCTCTTTAAGAGTACGACTCAGAGATCTCCCCCAAAGCTGGATACTCATGGGTGGCACGGCATGTGGGAGCATATGGGCAAGTATCTAGAGAACTTCTCACCGCCAGTGACTTGGAAGTTCACTCCCGAACAACTACAGAACCCTTATGAAGTGACAGAATATTTGAAAGAAAAATGCTGTGGCTATTCCAAAGACATACAACTCGCTGCACTGTGCTGGGCCCTGGCCAGTATTTACCAAACACTGCTTGATATTATGCAGCACCCTCGGGGGGAAAAGGGGGAAAAGATGGAAAACAGGACAACATGTACAGTGGCTACCCAAACCCTGACAACAGACACCGTGGCTGCCCCTACCCCGACAACAAGCACCGTGGCTGCCCCTACCACGACAACAGGTACCATGACTACCCCTACCCCGGTGACAGACACTGCAGCTGAACCAGAGAACCAGCCTGTGCCAGTATCAGTCGCCCCTGTACAGAAAAAGAAACACACAAAGAAATCAGTTCGCTTAGCGAGAGATGAAGATGAACCAGGGTCATCGCGAGAACAGGAGGTAGAGGCAGAACCTGAAATAATTACCCGATCTCTATCTATGAGTGAGTTGCGTGACATGCGAAAAGATTTTAGCCGCCACCCAGGTGAGCACATTGTTATCTGGCTGCTCCGATGCTGGGATAGCGGGGCTAGTAGTGTGGAATTAGAGGGTAAGGAAGCCAAGCAGCTGGGATCTCTGTCTAGGGAAGGGGGCATCGACAAGGCGATTGGGAGAAAAACACAAGTCCTCAGCCTCTGGAGGCGACTTCTGTTAGGTGTAAAGGAAAGATACCCCTTCAGGGATGAAGTTACATGTCACCAAGGCAAGTGGACCACCATGGAGAGAGGTATTCAGTACCTGAGAGAATTAGACGTGCTGGAGGTGATTTACAATGATCCAGAAAATGCGCAGTCACCCACAGATCCAGATGAAGTCCAATGCACACAACCCATGTGGCGGAAGTTTCTATGAAGTGCACCACCAACCTATGCCAACTCATTGGCAGTAATGTCCTGGAGAGAAGGCTATGGACAAACGGTGGATGAATTGGTTGTCCAACTCCGGCAATACGAAGGGAGTCTCTCTTCCTCCCTACGGGCCTGTGTCTCAGCTGTAGAGGAGTTGTCCCGAGAGTTCCAGCAATTCAAAGTGGATCTGTCCTCCTCCTCACCTGTACAGGCCCGCATTGCAGTTATTGGGAGTAAGCGTTCCTCTGCCCAAGAGAGAGGAGAGAGAAAGTACACTCGACGGGCTAACCTGTGGTTTTACCTGCGTGACCATGGAGAGGACATGAGGAAGTGGGATGGAAAACCCACTTCAGTCTTGGATGCACGGGTACAGGAGTTGCGAGAAAAAGCAACCAGAAAAGAGAATTCTTGGAAAACTGCTGCTCCAGTTTCCCGTGAGCAGTCCCCCAGACGCAGTAGATGGGCTGATCTCATTTCTGATCCCCTTGAAGGGACTTCCGATTTACGTGTGCAGAAAGTGAGTAACAGATGTTCTAACCAGGATTAGAGGGGCCCTGCCTCCAGCCAGGTGGAGGAGAGGGACAACCGAGTCTACTGGACAGTGTGGATTCAATGGCCTGGCACATCAGACCCACAGGAATATAAGGCTCTAGTGGACACTGGTGCACAATGTACCCTAATGCCATCTAGTTATAAAAGGGGCAGAACCCATCTGTATCTCTGGTGTGACAGGGGGATCCCAAGAGCTAACCGTATTGGAAGCTGAAATGAGTCTAACCGGGAATGAGTGGCATAAACACCCCATTGCGACTGGCCCAGAGGCCCCGTGCATCCTTGGTATAGATTATCTCAGGAGGGGGTATTTCAAGGACCCAAAAGGGTACTGTTGGGCCTTTGGTATAGCTGCATTGGAGACGGAGGAGATTGAAGAGCTGTCTACCCTGCCGGGTCTCTCCCAAGACCCTTCGGTTGTGGGGTTGCTGAAGGTTGAAGAACAACAGGTGCCAATTGCTACCACGACGGTGCACCGGCGACAATATCGCACCAACCGAGACTCCCTGATCCCAATCCATAAGCTGATTTGCCAACTGGAGAGCCAAGGAGTGATCAGCAAGACTCACTCACCCTTTAATAGTCCCATATGGCCCGTGCAGAAATCCAGTGGGGAATGGCGACTAACAGTAGATTATCGTGGGCTGAATGAAGTCACGCCACCGCTGAGCGCTGCTGTGCCAGATATGTTAGAGCTTCAATATGAACTGGAATCAAAGGCAGCTAAGTGGTATGCCACAATTGACATTGCTAATGCATTTTTCTCCATTCCCTTGGCAGCGGAGTGCAGGCCTCAGTTTGCTTTCACTTGGAGGGGCGTCCAGTACACCTGGAATCGACTGCCCCAGGGGTGGAAACACAGCCCCACCATTTGTCATGGACTGATCCAGGCTGCACTAGAAAAAGGTGAAGCTCCAGAGCACCTGCAATATATTGATGACATCATCGTATGGGGCAACACGGCAGAAGAAGTTTTTGAGAAAGGGAAGAAAATAATCCAAATCCTTTTGAAGGCTGGTTTTGCCATAAAAGAAAGTAAGGTCAAGGGACCTGCGCAGGAGATCCAGTTCTTAGGAGTAAAATGGCAAGATGGGCGTCGTCAGATCCCTGTGGACGTCATCAACAAAATAGCAGCTATGTCCTCACCGACTAATAAAAAGGAAACACAGGCTTTCTTAGGTGTTGTGGGTTTTTGGAGAATGCATATTCCAAATTACAGTCAAATTGTAAGCCCTCTCTACCAAGTTACTCGGAAGAAGAACGATTTTAAATGGGGGCCTGAGCAACGACAAGCCTTTGAACAGATTAAGCAGGAGATTGTTCACGCAGTAGCTCTTGGGCCAGTCCGGACAGGACAAGATATTAAAAATATGCTCTACACTGCAGCTGGGGAGAATGGCCCTACCTGGAGCCTTTGGCAGAAAGCACCTGGGGAGACCCGTGGCCGACCTCTGGGGTTTTGGAGTCGGGGATATCGAGGATCCGAGGCTCGCTATACTCCAACTGAAAAAGAGATCTTGGCAGCATATGAAGGAGTTCGAGCCGCCTCAGAAGTGGTTGGTACTGAAACACAGCTCTTCTTAGCACCTCGACTGCCAGTGCTGGGCTGGATGTTCAAAGGGAAAGTTTCCTCTACGCATCACGCGACTGACGCCACGTGGAGTAAGTGGATCGCACTGATCACACAGCGAGCTCGCATAGGAAACCCCAGTCGCCCAGGAATGTTAGAAGTGATCACGGACTGGCCAGAAGGCAAAGATTTTGGAATGTCGCCAGAGAAAGAGGTGACACGGGCCGAAGAAGCCCCGCTGTATAATAAACTGCCAGAAAATGAGAGGCAATATGCCCTGTTCACTGATGGGTCCTGTCGCATTGTGGGAAAACATCGAAGGTGGAAGGCTGCTGTATGGAGTCCTACACGACTAGTCGCAGAAACTGCTGAAGGAGAAGGTGAATCGAGTCAGTTTGCAGAGGTGAAAGCCATCCAGCTAGCGTTAGACATTGCTGAAAGAGAAAAGTGGCCAGTGCTCTATCTCTATACTGACTCGTGGATGGTGGCAAATGCCCTATGGGGGTGGCTACAGCAATGGAAGAAGGGCAATTGGCAGCGCAGAGGTAAACCCATCTGGGCTGCCGCACTGTGGCAAGATATCGCTGTTCGGATAGAGAAGCTAGTGGTAAAAGTACGTCACGTAGATGCTCATGTACCTAAGAGTCGAGCCACTGAAGAACATCAAAACAACCACCAGGCAGATCAGGCCGCCAAGATTGAAGTGTCTCAGGTGGACCTGGACTGGCAACGTAGAGGTGAGCTATTTATGGCTCAGTGGGCCCACGATACCTCAGGCCATCAGGGAAGAGATGCAACATATAGATGGGCTCGAGATCGAGGGGTGGACTTGACCATGGACACTATCGCACAGGTCATCCATGAATGTGAAACATGTGCTGCAATTAAGCAAGCCAAGCGGCAAAAACCCCTGTCGCATGGAGGACGAGCAGTGGGAGGCCTGGCAGATTGACTATATCACACTCCCACGAACACGCCAAGGCAAGTGCCATGTGCTTACAATGGTGGAAGCAACCACTGGGTGGCTGGAAACATACCCTGTGTCCCATGCCACTGCCCAGAACACTATCCTGGGCCTTGAAGAGAAAATTTTATGGCAACACGGCACCCCAGAAAGAATTGAGTCGGACAACGGGACTCACTTCCGAAACAACCTCGTAGACACCTGGGCCAAAGAACATGGCATTGAGTGGGTGTATCACATCCCTTATCACGCACCAGCCTCTGGAAAAATTGAACGGTACAATGGACTGCTGAAAACTACATTGAGAGCGATGGGGGGTGGAACTTTCAAGCATTGGGATACACATTTAACAAAAGCCACCTGGTTAGTTAATACTAGAGGATCCGCCAATCGGACTGGCCCCGCCCAACCAAGAGTTCCACATACTGTAGAAGGGGATAAAGTCCCTGTAGTGCGCATGAGGAGTATGTTAGGAAAGACAGTCTGGGTTAGTCCTCCCTCAAGCAGAAGCAAACCCATTCAAGGGGTTGTTTTTGCTCAAGGACCTGGGTACACCTGGTGGGTGATGAAGAAGGATGGGGAGGTTCGATGTGTACCTCAGGGAGATTTGATTTTGGGAGAGAATAGCCAGTGAATTGGGCTGTATGATATTTAACTGCTAAATAACCTGCCAATGCATGTCATTGTATCTATAGAGTCTATATGCCATATCAAGGGTATTATTGTGAGAATTATCCAAATGACTACAGGATGGACTTTTGAAACTGAGCCAAGTACAACAGCAATAGAACTTGAACTGGCACCCACCAATTTCCTCAAGATCAACATCTTCGACCTGCAGACCAGGGGCATGAGTTGCACCAAATGTACTAGCCACAAGTTCCAGAGGCAGCGTACAAGAACCCAACATCTCACACCATCTCTCTCTTATCCTGAAGAACTGTTACAACAGATAGAGCCCCAAAATTGATGGACACATTAGAGGGATAGCCCATAGGCTAAAGGAACACCGTGTGTGTGTGTGCGAGGTCAGGGGGTGGAGTCCATATACTTATATATAAGACAACGAAAGTTGTAGTGGTTGATTGGAAAAAAAAAAAAAAAAAAAAGTAAGATCTGGGCATGATGTAGATGGTATAGAATAAGGGGTGGATAATGTCCTGGGTTCAGCTGGGATAGAGTTAATTTTTACAGGAACCTGGGAGGTGGGGGCATAGCCGGGGCAGCTGACCTGAACTAGCCAAGGAGCTATTCCATACCATGTGACATCCTGCCCAGTATATAAATGGGGAGCGGGCCGGGGGGTGGTCTCTGTTTTCGATGGGAAAGTGGCGGAGCGTCGGGTCCCGGGTGGTGAGCAGTTGCACTGTGCATCACTCTTTTTGTATACTTTTTTCATTAGTGCCGTTGTTGTTGTTGTAATCTCTTTTGTGTTTGTCCCAGTAAACTGCCTTTATCTCAACCTTCGAGGTTCCAGTTTCTTTTCCTTTTCTCTCCTCCGTCTCCTCCCCATCCCACCGGAGGGGGGCGGAGGAGTGAGCGAGCGGCTGCGTGGTCCTTTGTTACCGGCCGGGCTGAAACCACGACACAGGGGTACCCCAGCAAACCATTAAGTGTTCAGGTACTACCCTGGAGTAGCGGTGGGTGTACCAATACTACCGCAGAGTACCGGTGGGTGTACCGATACTACCATAGAGTAACGGTGGGGGTACCGCTACTAACCCAGAAGGTCGTGGTATGGGTGCCAAGCCTAATGCGGAGCATCAGGTAGGGATACCGGGTCTAACCTGTGGGGTCCGGTAGGGAGGCCAGGTCTAATCCAGCGTGCACGAAGGGACAGCTGGTGTTCTCTGGCGCATCACAAAGGGTTCCGTTCCAACCCCAGAGTACCGGTGGGGGAACCGGTACTACCTCGAAACATCAGGTAGGGATACCGGGCCTAACCCGGCGGGTCAGGTAGGAAGGGTGGGCGTAAAGCGGCGCGCCTGTAGGGTCAGCAGGTGTACCCCGTCGCACCAGTAAGGGTTCTGGTACAATCCAGGAGTACCGGTGGGTATAGAAAAACTACCGCGGAGTACTGGTGGGTGTACCGGTACTACCCCAGACTATCGGGTAGGGTGCCAGGCCTACCGCGGAGCATCAGGTAGGGATACCATGGCTAACCCGGAGGTTCATGTAGGAATGTCTGGTCTACACCGCGCACCCGTAAGGTCAGCAGGGGTACCCCAGCAAACCATTAAGTGTTCAGGTACTACCCTGGAGTATCGGTGGGTGTACCAATACTACCGCAGAGTACCGGTGGGTGTACTGGTTCTACCCCAGCATATTGGGTAGGGGTGCCAGACAACAACAGAGCATCAGGTAGGGATACCGGGCCTAACATGGAGGGTCAGGTAGGAATGTCTGGTCTACACCGCGCACCCGTAACGTCATCAGGTGTGACCCAGTGAACCAGTAAGGGCTCACATACTACCCCGGAGTACCGGTGGGTGTACCGATACTACCGCAGAGTAACGGTGGGGGTACCGCTACTACCCCAGAAGGTCGGGTATGGGTGCCAAGGCTAATGCGGAGCATCAGGTAGGGATACCGGGTCTAACCTGTGGGGTGCGGTAGGGAGGCCAGGTCTAATCCAGCGTGCACGAAGGGACAGCTGGTGTTCTCTGGCGCATCACAAAGGGTTCCGTTCCAACCCCAGAGTACCGGTGGGGGAACCGGTTCTACCTCGAAACATCGGGTAGGGATACCGGGCCTACCCCGGCGGGTCAGGTAGGAAGGGTGGGTGTAAAGCGGCGCGCACGTAGGGTCAGCAGGTGTACCCCGGCGCACCAGTAAGGGTTCTGGTACAATCCAGGAGTACCGGTGGGTATAGAAAAACTACCGCGGAGTACCGGTGGGTGTACCGGTACTACCCCAGATTGTCGGGTAGGGTGCCAGGCCTACCGCAGAGCATCAGGTAGGGATACCGGGGCTAACCCGGAGGTTCAGGTAGGAATGTCTGGTCTACACCGCGCGCCCGTAAGGTAAGCAGGGGTACCCCAGCAAACCATTAAGTGTTCAGGTACTACCCTGGAGTACCGGTGGGTGTACCAATACTACCGCAGAGTACCGGCGGGTGTACTGGTTCTACCCCAGCATATCGAGTAGGGGTGCCAGGCCAACAACAGAGCATGAGGTAGGGATACCGGGCCTAACATGGAGGGTCAGGTAGGAATGTCTGGTCTACACCGCGTACCCGTAACGTCATCAGGTGTAACCCAGTGAACCAGTAAGGGTTCACGTACTACCTCGAAGTACCGGTGGGTGTACCGATACTACCATGGAGTAACGGTGGGGGTACCGCTACTACCCCAGAAGGTCGGGTATGGGTGCCAAGCCTAATGCGGAGCATCAGGTAGGGATACCGGGTCTAACCTGTGGGGTCCGGTAGGGAGGCCAGGTCTAATCCAGCGTGCACGAAGGGACAGCTGGTGTTCTCTGGCGCATCACAAAGGGTTCCGTTCCAACCCCAGAGTACCGGTGGGGGAACCGGTTCTACCTCGAAACATCGGGTAGGTATACCAGGCCTACCCCGGCGGGTCAGGTAGGAAGGGTGGGTCTAAAACGGCGCGCCCGTAGGGTCAGCAGGTGTACCCCGGCGCACCAGTAAGGGTTCTGGTACAATCCAGGAGTACCGGTGGGTATAGAAAAACTACCACGGAGTACTGGTGGGTGTACCGGTACTACCCCAGATTGTCGGGTAGGGTGCCAGGCCTACCGCAGAGCATCAGGTAGGGATACCGGGCCTAGCCTGGAGGGTCAGGTAGGAATGTCTGGTCTACACCGCGCCCCCTTAAGGTCAGCAGGGGTACACCAGCAAACCATTAAGTGTTCAGGTACTACCCTGGAGTACCGGTGGGTGTACCAATACTACCGCAGAGTACCGGTGGGTGTACTGGTTCTACCCCAGCATATCGGGTAGGGGTGCCAGGCCAACAACAGAGCATCAGGTAGGGATACCGGGCCTAACATGGAGGGTCAGGTAGGAATGTCTGGTCTACACCGCGCACCCGTAACGTCATCAGGTGTAACCCAGTGAACCAGTAAGGGTTCACGTACTACCTCGGAGTACCGGTGGGTGTACCGATACTACCGCAGAGTAACGGTGGGGGTACCGCTACTACCCCAGAAGGTCGGGTATGGGTGCCAAGCCTAATGGGGAGCATCAGGTAGGGATACCGGGTCTAACCTGTGGGGTCCGGTAGGGAGGCCAGGTCTAATCCAGCGCGCACGAAGGGACAGCTGGTGTTCTCTGGCGCATCACAAAGGGTTCCGTTCCAACCCCAGAGTACCGGTGGGGGAACCGGTTCTACCTCGAAACATCGGGTAGGGATACCGGGCCTACCCCGGCGGGTCAGGTAGGAAGGGTGGGTCTAAAGCGGCACGCCCGTAGGGTCAGCAGGTGTACCCCGGCGCACCAGTAAGGGTTCTGGTACAATCCAGGAGTACCGGTGGGTATAGAAAAACTACCGCGGAGTACTGGTGGGTGTACCGGTACTACCCCAGATTGTCAGGTAGGGTGCCAGGCCTACCGCAGAGCATCAGGTAGGGATACTGGGGCTAAACCGGAGGTTCAGGTAGGAATGTCTGGTCTACACCGCGCGCCCGTAAGGTCAGCAGGGGTACCCCAGCAAACCATTAAGTGTTCAGGTACTACCCTGGAGTACCGGTGGGTGTACCAATACTACCGCAGAGTACCGGTGGGTGTACTGGTTCTACCCCAGCATATCGGGTAGGGGTGCCAGGCCAACAACAGAGCATCAGGTAGGGATACCGGGCCTAACATGGAGGGTCACGTAGGAATGTCTGGTCTACACCGCGCACCCGTAACGTCATCAGGTGTGACCCAGTGAACCAGTAAGGGTTCACGTACTACCTCGGAGTACCGGTGGGTGTACCGATACTACCGCAGAGTAACGGTGGGGGTACCGCTACTACCCCAGAAGGTCGGGTATGGGTGCCAAGCCTAATGCGGAGCATCAGGTAGGGATACCGGGCCTAACCTGTGGGGTCCGGAAGGGAGGCCTGGTCTAGTCCAGCGCGCACGAAGGGACAGCTGGTGTTCTCTGGCGCATCACAAAGGGTTCCGTTCCAACCCCAGAGTACCGGTGGGGGAACCGGTTCTACCTCGAAACATCGGGTAGGGATACCGGGCCTACCCCAGCGAGTCAGGTAGGAAGGGTGGGTTTAAATCGGCGCGCCCGTAGGGTCAGCAGGTGTACCCCGGCGCACCAGTAAGGGTTCTGGTACAATCCAGGAGTACCGGTGGGTATAGAAAAACTACCGCGGAGTACTGGTGGGTGTACCGGTACTACCCCAGATTGTCGGGTAGGGTGCCAGGCCTACCGCAGAGCATCAGGTAGGGATACCGGGGCTAACCCGGAGGTTCAGGTAGGAATGTCTGATCTACACCGCGCGCCCGTAAGGTCAGCAGGGGTACCCCAGCAAACCATTAAGTGTTCAGGTACTACCCTGGAGTACCGGTGGGTGTACCAATACTACCGCAGAGTACCGGTGGGTGTACTGGTTCTACCCCAGCATATCGGGTAGGGGTGCCAGGCCAACAACAGAGCATCAGGTAGGGATACCGGGCCTAACATGGAGGGTCAGGTAGGAATGTCTGGTCTACACCGCGCACCCGTAACGTCATCAGGTGTGACCCAGTGAACCAGTAAGGGTTCACGTACTACCTCGGAGTACCGGTGGGTGTACCGATACTACCATAGAGTAACGGTGGGGGTACCGCTACTACCCCAGAAGGTCGGGTATGGGTGCCAAGCCTAATGCGGAGCATCAGGTAGGGATACCGGGT
This sequence comes from Astur gentilis, assembly GCF_929443795.1. NCBI lineage: Eukaryota > Metazoa > Chordata > Aves > Accipitriformes > Accipitridae > Astur > Astur gentilis. Next base: position 111,609 of record NW_026061057.1, read on the forward strand.
CTAACCTGTGGGGTCCGGTAGGGAGGCCAGGTCTAATCCAGCGTGCACGAAGGGACAGCTGGTGTTCTCTGGCGCATCACAAAGGGTTCCGTTCCAACCCCAGAGTACCGGTGGGGGAACCGGTTCTACCTCGAAACATCGGGTAGGGATACCGGGCCTACCCCGGCGGGTCAGGTAGGAAGGGTGGGTCTAAAGCGGCGCGCCCGTAGGGTCAGCAGGTGTACCCCGGCGCACCAGTAAGGGTTCTGGTACAATCCAGGAGTACTGGTGGGTATAGAAAAACTACCGCGGAGTACTGGTGGGTGTACCGGTACTACCCCAGATTGTCGGGTAGGGTGCCAGGCCTACCGCAGAGCATCAGGTAGGGATACCGGGGCTAACCCGGAGGTTCAGGTAGGAATGTCTGGTCTACACCACGCGCCCGTAAGGTCAGCAGGGGTACCCCAGCAAACCATTAAGTGTTCATGTAATACCCTGGAGTACCGGTGGGTGTACCAATACTACCGCAGAGTACCGGTGGGTGTACTGGTTCTACCCCAGCATATCGGGTAGGGGTGCCAGGCCAACAACAGAGCATGAGGTAGGGATACCGGGCCTAACATGGAGCGTCAGGTAGGAATGTCTGGTCTACACCGCGCACCCGTAACGTCATCAGGTGTAACCCAGTGAACCAGTAAGGGTTCACGTACTACCTCGGAGTACCGGTGGGTGTACCGATACTACCGCAGAGTAACGGTGGGGGTACCGCTACTACCCCAGAAGGTCGGGTATGGGTGCCAAGCCTAATGCGGAGCATCAGGTAGGGATACCGGGCCTAACCTGTGGGGTCCGGAAGGGAGGCCGGGTCTAGTCCAGCGCGCACGAAGGGACAGCTGGTGTTCTCTGGCGCATCACAAAGGGTTCCGTTCCAACCCCAGAGTACCGGTGGGGGAACCGGTTCTACCTCGAAACATCGGGTAGGGATACCGGGCCTACCCCGGCGAGTCAGGTAGGAAGGGTGGGTTTAAATCGGCGCGCCCGTAGGGTCAGCAGGTGTACCCCGGCGCACCAGTAAGGGTTCTGGTACAATCCAGGAGTACCGGTGGGTATAGAAAAACTACCGCGGAGTACTGGTGGGTGTACCGGTACTACCCCAGATTGTCGGGTAGGGTGCCAGGCCTACCGCAGAGCATCAGGTAGGGATACCGGGGCTAACCCGGAGGTTCAGGTAGGAATGTCTGGTCTACACCGCGCGCCCGTAAGGTCAGCAGGGGTACCCCAGCAAACCATTAAGTGTTCAGGTACTACTCTGGAGTACCGGTGGGTGTACCAATACTACCGCAGAGTACCGGTGGGTGTACTGGTTCTACCCCAGCATATCGGGTAGGGGTGCCAGGCCAACAACAGAGCATCAGGTAGGGATACCGGGCCTAACATGGAGGGTCAGGTAGGAATGTCTGGTCTACACCGCGCACCCGTAACGTCATCAGGTGTGACCCAGTGAACCAGTAAGGGTTCACGTACTACCTCGGAGTACCGGTGGGTGTACCGATACTACCGCAGAGTAACGGTGGGGGTACCGCTACTACCCCAGAAGGTCGGGTATGGGTGCCAAGCCTAATGCGGAGCATCAGGTAGGGATATCGGGCCTAACCTGTGGGGTCCGGAAGGGAGGCCGGGTCTAGTCCAGCGCGCACGAAGGGACAGCTGGTGTTCTCTGGCGCATCACAAAGGGTTCCGTTCCAACCCCAGAGTACCAGTGGGGGAACCGGTTCTACCTCGAAACATCGGGTAGGGATACCGGGCCTACCCCGGCGAGTCAGGTAGGAAGGGTGGGTTTAAATCGGCGCGCCCGTAGGGTCAGCAGGTGTACCCCGGCGCACCAGTAAGGGTTCTGGTACAATCCAGGAGTACCGGTGGGTATAGAAAAACTACCGCGGAGTACTGGTGGGTGTACCGGTACTACCCCAGATTGTCGGGTAGGGTGCCAGGCCTACCGCAGAGCATCAGGTAGGGATACCGGGGCTAACCCGGAGGTTCAGGTAGGAATGTCTGGTCTACACCGCGCGCCCGTAAGGTCAGCAGGGGTACCCCAGCAAACCATTAAGTGTTCAGGTACTACCCTGGAGTACCGGTGGGTGTACCAATACTACCGCAGAGTACCGGTGGGTGTACTGGTTCTACCCCAGCATATCGGGTAGGGGTGCCAGGCCAACAACAGAGCATCAGGTAGGGATACCGGGCCTAACATGGAGGGTCAGGTAGGAATGTCTGGTCTACACCGCGCACCCGTAACGTCATCAGGTGTGACCCAGTGAACCAGTAAGGGTTCACGTACTACCTCGGAGTACCGGTGGGTGTACCGATACTACCATAGAGTAACGGTGGGGGTACCGCTACTACCCCAGAAGGTCGGGTATGGGTGCCAAGCCTAATGCGGAGCATCAGGTAGGGATACCGTGTCTAACCTGTGGGGTCCGGTAGGGAGGCCAGGTCTAATCCAGCGTGCACGAAGGGACAGCTGGTGTTCTCTGGCGCATCACAAAGGGTTCCGTTCCAACCCCAGAGTACCGGTGGGGGAACCGGTTCTACCTCGAAACATCGGGTAGGGATACCGGGCCTACCCCGGCAGGTCAGTTAGGAAGGGTGGGTGTAAAGCGGCGCGCCCGTAGGGTCAGCAGGTGTACCCCGGCGCACCAGTAAGGGTTCTGGTACAATCCAGGAGTACTGGTGGGTATAGAAAAACTACCGCGGAGTACTGGTGGGTGTACCGGTACTACCCCAGATTGTCGGGTAGGGTGCCAGGCCTACCGCAGAGCATCAGGTAGGGATACCGGGGCTAACCCGGAGGTTCAGGTAGGAATGTCTGGTCTACACCGCGCGCCCGTAAGGTCAGCAGGGGTACCCCAGCAAACCATTAAGTGTTCAGGTACTACCCTGGAGTACCGGTGGGTGTACCAATACTACCGCAGAGTACCGGTGGGTGTACTGGTTCTACCCCAGCATATCGGGTAGGGGTGCCAGGCCAACAACAGAGCATCAGGTAGGGATACCGGGCCTAACATGGAGGGTCAGGTAGGAATGTCTGGTCTACACCGCGCACCCGTAACGTCATCAGGTGTAACCCAGTGAACCAGTAAGGGTTCACGTACTACCTCGGAGTACCGGTGGGTGTACCGATACTACCGCAGAGTAACGGTGGGGGTACCGCTACTACCCCAGAAGGTCGCGTATGGGTGCCAAGCCTAATGGGGAGCATCAGGTAGGGATACCGTGTCTAACCTGTGGGGTCCGGTAGGGAGGCCAGGTCTAATCCAGCGTGCACGAAGGGACAGCTGGTGTTCTCTGGCGCATCACAAAGGGTTCCGTTCCAACCCCAGAGTACCGGTGGGGGAACCGGTTCTACCTCGATACATCGGGTAGGGATACCGGGCCTACCCCGGCTTGTCAGGTAGGAAGGGTGGGTCTAAAGCGGCGCGCCCGTAGGGTCAGCAGGTGTACCCCGGCGCACCAGTAAGCGTTCTGGTACAATCCAGGAGTACTGGTGGGTATAGAAAAACTACCGCGGAGTACTGGTGGGTGTACCGGTACTACCCCAGATTGTCGGGTAGGGTGCCAGGCCTACCGCAGAGCATCAGGTAGGGATACCGGGGCTAACCCGGAGGTTCAGGTAGGAATGTCTGGTCTACACCACGCGCCCGTAAGGTCAGCAGGGGTACCCCAGCAAACCATTAAGTGTTCAGGTACTACCCTGGAGTACCGGTGGGTGTACCAATACTACCGCAGAGTACCGGAGGGTGTACTGGTTCTACCCCAGCATATCGGGTAGGGGTGCCAGGCCAACAACAGAGCATCAGGTAGGGATACCGGGCCTAACATGGAGGGTCAGGTAGGAATGTCTGGTCTACACCGCGCACCCGTAACGTCATCAGGTGTAACCCAGTGAACCAGTAAGGGTTCACGTACTACCTCGGAGTACCGGTGGGTGTACCGATACTACCATAGAGTAACGGTGGGGGTACCGCTACTACCCCAGAAGGTCGCGTATGGGTGCCAAGCCTAATGCGGAGCATCAGGTAGGGATACCGGGCCTAACCTGTGGGGTCCGGAAGGGAGGCCTGGTCTAGTCCAGCGCGCACGAAGGGACAGCTGGTGTTCTCTGGCGCATCACAAAGGGTTCCGTTCCAACCCCAGAGTACCGGTGGGGGAACCGGTTCTACCTCGAAACATCGGGTAGGGATACCGGGCCTACCCCAGCGAGTCAGGTAGGAAGGGTGGGTTTAAATCGGCGCGCCCGTAGGGTCAGCAGGTGTACCCCGGCGCACCAGTAAGGGTTCTGGTACAATCCAGGAGTACCGGTGGGTATAGAAAAACTACCGCGGAGTACTGGTGGGTGTACCGGTACTACCCCAGATTGTCGGGTAGGGTGCCAGGCCTACCGCAGAGCATCAGGTAGGGATACCGGGGCTAACCCGGAGGTTCAGGTAGGAATGTCTGGTCTACACCGCGCGCCCGTAAGGTCAGCAGGGGTACCCCAGCAAACCATTAAGTGTTCAGGTACTACCCTGGAGTACCGGTGGGTGTACCAATACTACCGCAGAGTACCGGTGGGTGTACTGGTTCTACCCCAGCATATCGGGTAGGGGTGCCAGGCCAACAACAGAGCATCAGGTAGGGATACCGGGCCTAACATGGAGGGTCAGGTAGGAATGTCTGGTCTACACCGCGCACCCGTAACGTCATCAGGTGTGACCCAGTGAACCAGTAAGGGTTCACGTACTACCTCGGAGTACCGGTGGGTGTACCGATACTACCATAGAGTAACGGTGGGGGTACCGCTACTACCCCAGAAGGTCGGGTATGGGTGCCAAGCCTAATGCGGAGCATCAGGTAGGGATACCGGGTCTAACCTGTGGGGTCCGGTAGGGAGGCCAGGTCTAATCCAGCGTGCACGAAGGGACAGCTGGTGTTCTCTGGCGCATCACAAAGGGTTCCGTTCCAACCCCAGAGTACCGGTGGGGGAACCGGTTCTACCTCGAAACATCGGGTAGGGATACCGGGCCTACCCCGGCGGGTCAGGTAGGAAGGGTGGGTCTAAAGCGGCGCGCCCGTAGGGTCAGCAGGTGTACCCCGGCGCACCAGTAAGGGTTCTGGTACAATCCAGGAGTACTGGTGGGTATAGAAAAACTACCGCGGAGTACTGGTGGGTGTACCGGTACTACCCCAGATTGTCGGGTAGGGTGCCAGGCCTACCGCAGAGCATCAGGTAGGGATACCGGGGCTAACCCGGAGGTTCAGGTAGGAATGTCTGGTCTACACCACGCGCCCGTAAGGTCAGCAGGGGTACCCCAGCAAACCATTAAGTGTTCAGGTACTACCCTGGAGTACCGGTGGGTGTACCAATACTACCGCAGAGTACCGGTGGGTGTACTGGTTCTACCCCAGCATATCGGGTAGGGGTGCCAGGCCAACAACAGAGCATCAGGTAGGGATACCGGGCCTAACATGGAGCGTCAGGTAGGAATGTCTGGTCTACACCGCGCACCCGTAACGTCATCAGGTGTAACCCAGTGAACCAGTAAGGGTTCACGTACTACCTCGGAGTACCGGTGGGTGTACCGATACTACCGCAGAGTAACGGTGGGGGTACCGCTACTACCCCAGAAGGTCGGGTATGGGTGCCAAGCCTAATGCGGAGCATCAGGTAGGGATACCGGGCCTAACCTGTGGGGTCCGGAAGGGAGGCCAGGTCTAGTCCAGCGCGCACGAAGGGACAGCTGGTGTTCTCTGGCGCATCACAAAGGGTTCCGTTCCAACCCCAGAGTACCGGTGGGGGAACCGGTTCTACCTCGAAACATCGGGTAGGGATACCGGGCCTACCCCGGCGAGTCAGGTAGGAAGGGTGGGTTTAAATCGGCGCGCCCGTAGGGTCAGCAGGTGTACCCCGGCGCACCAGTAAGGGTTCTGGTACAATCCAGGAGTACCGGTGGGTATAGAAAAACTACCGCGGAGTACTGGTGGGTGTACCGGTACTACCCCAGATTGTCGGGTAGGGTGCCAGGCCTACCGCAGAGCATCAGGTAGGGATACCGGGGCTAACCCGGAGGTTCAGGTAGGAATGTCTGGTCTACACCGCGCGCCCGTAAGGTCAGCAGGGGTACCCCAGCAAACCATTAAGTGTTCAGGTACTACCCTGGAGTACCGGTGGGTGTACCAATACTACCGCAGAGTACCGGTGGGTGTACTGGTTCTACCCCAGCATATCGGGTAGGGGTGCCAGGCCAACAACAGAGCATCAGGTAGGGATACCGGGCCTAACATGGAGGGTCAGGTAGGAATGTCTGGTCTACACCGCGCACCTGTAACGTCATCAGGTGTGACCCAGTGAACCAGTAAGGGTTCACGTACTACCTCGGAGTACCGGTGGGTGTACCGATACTACCGCAGAGTAACGGTGGGGGTACCGCTACTACCCCAGAAGGTCGGGTATGGGTGCCAAGCCTAATGCGGAGCATCAGGTAGGGATATCGGGCCTAACCTGTGGGGTCCGGAAGGGAGGCCGGGTCTAGTCCAGCGCGCACGAAGGGACAGCTGGTGTTCTCTGGCGCATCACAAAGGGTTCCGTTCCAACCCCAGAGTACCAGTGGGGGAACCGGTTCTACCTCGAAACATCGGGTAGGGATACCGGGCCTACCCCGGCGAGTCAGGTAGGAAGGGTGGGTTTAAATCGGCGCGCCCGTAGGGTCAGCAGGTGTACCCCGGCGCACCAGTAAGGGTTCTGGTACAATCCAGGAGTACCGGTGGGTATAGAAAAACTACCGCGGAGTACTGGTGGGTGTACCGGTACTACCCCAGATTGTCGGGTAGGGTGCCAGGCCTACCGCAGAGCATCAGGTAGGGATACCGGGGCTAACCCGGAGGTTCAGGTAGGAATGTCTGGTCTACACCGCGCGCCCGTAAGGTCAGCAGGGGTACCCCAGCAAACCATTAAGTGTTCAGGTACTACTCTGGAGTACCGGTGGGTGTACCAATACTACCGCAGAGTACCGGTGGGTGTACTGGTTCTACCCCAGCATATCGGGTAGGGGTGCCAGGCCAACAACAGAGCATCAGGTAGGGATACCGGGCCTAACATGGAGGGTCAGGTAGGAATGTCTGGTCTACACCGCGCACCCGTAACGTCATCAGGTGTGACCCAGTGAACCAGTAAGGGTTCACGTACTACCTCGGAGTACCGGTGGGTGTACCGATACTACCGCAGAGTAACGGTGGGGGTACCGCTACTACCCCAGAAGGTCGGGTATGGGTGCCAAGCCTAATGCGGAGCATCAGGTAGGGATACCGTGTCTAACCTGTGGGGTCCGGTAGGGAGGCCAGGTCTAATCCAGCGTGCACGAAGGGACAGCTGGTGTTCTCTGGCGCATCACAAAGGGTTCCGTTCCAACCCCAGAGTACCGGTGGGGGAACCGGTTCTACCTCGAAACATCGGGTAGGGATACCGGGCCTACCCCGGCAGGCCAGTTAGGAAGGGTGGGTGTAAAGCGGCGCGCCCGTAGGGTCAGCAGGTGTACCCCGGCGCACCAGTAAGGGTTCTGGTACAATCCAGGAGTACTGGTGGGTATAGAAAAACTACCGCGGAGTACTGGTGGGTGTACCGGTACTACCCCAGATTGTCGGGTAGGGTGCCAGGCCTACCGCAGAGCATCAGGTAGGGATACCGGGGCTAACCCGGAGGTTCAGGTAGGAATGTCTGGTCTACACCGCGCGCCCGTAAGGTCAGCAGGGGTACCCCAGCAAACCATTAAGTGTTCAGGTACTACCCTGGAGTACCGGTGGGTGTACCAATACTACCGCAGAGTACCGGTGGGTGTACTGGTTCTACCCCAGCATATCGGGTAGGGGTGCCAGGCCAACAACAGAGCATCAGGTAGGGATACCGGGCCTAACATGGAGGGTCAGGTAGGAATGTCTGGTCTACACCGCGCACCCGTAACGTCATCAGGTGTAACCCAGTGAACCAGTAAGGGTTCACGTACTACCTCGGAGTACCGGTGGGTGTACCGATACTACCGCAGAGTAACGGTGGGGGTACCGCTACTACCCCAGAAGGTCGCGTATGGGTGCCAAGCCTAATGGGGAGCATCAGGTAGGGATACCGGGTCTAACCTGTGGGGTCCGGTAGGGAGGCCAGGTCTAATCCAGCGTGCACGAAGGGACAGCTGGTGTTCTCTGGCGCATCACAAAGGGTTCCGTTCCAACCCCAGAGTACCGGTGGGGGAACCGGTTCTACCTCGAAACATCGGGTAGGGATACCGGGCCTACCCCGGCGAATCAGGTAGGAAGGGTGGGTCTAAAGCGGCGCGCCCGTAGGGTCAGCAGGTGTACCCCGGCGCACCAGTAAGGGTTCTGGTACAATCCAGGAGTACCGGTGGGTATAGAAAAACTACCGCGGAGTACTGGTGGGTGTACCGGTACTACCCCAGATTGTCGGGTAGGGTGCCAGGCCTACCGCAGAGCATCAGGTAGGGATACCGGGGCTAACCCGGAGGTTCAGGTAGGAATGTCTGGTCTACACCGCGCGCCCGTAAGGTCAGCAGGGGTACGCCAGCAAACCATTAAGTGTTCAGGTACTACCCTGGAGTACCGGTGGGTGTACCAATACTACCGCAGAGTACCGGTGGGTGTACTGGTTCTACCCCAGCATATCGGGTAGGGGTGCCAGGCCAACAACAGAGCATCAGGTAGGGATACCGGGCCTAACATGGAGGGTCAGGTAGGAATGTCTGGTCTACACCGCGCAGCCGTAACGTCATCAGGTGTAACCCAGTGAACCAGTAAGGGTTCACGTACTACCTCGGAGTACCGGTGGGTGTACCGATACTACCGCAGAGTAACGGTGGGGGTACCGCTACTACCCCAGAAGGTCGGGTATGGGTGCCAAGCCTAATGCGGAGCATCAGGTAGGGATACCGGGCCTAACCTGTGGGGTCCGGAAGGGAGGCCGGGTCTAGTCCAGCGCGCACAAAGGGACAGCTGGTGTTCTCTGGCGCATCACAAAGGGTTCCGTTCCAACCCCAGAGTACCGGTGGGGGAACCGGTTCTACCTCGAAACATCGGGTAGGGATACCGGGCCTACCCCGGCGGGTCAGTTAGGAAGGGTGGGTTTAAAGTGGCGCGCCCGTAGGGTCAGCAGGTGTACTCCGGCGCACCAGTAAGGGTTCTGGTACAATCCAGGAGTACCGGTGGGTATAGAAAAACTACCGCGGAGTACTGGTGGGTGTACCGGTACTACCCCAGATTGTCGGGTAGGGTGCCAGGCCTACCGCAGAGCATCAGGTAGGGATACCGGGGCTAACCCGGAGGTTCAGGTAGGAATGTCTGGTCTACACCGCGCGCCCGTAAGGTCAGCAGGTGTACCCCAGCAAACCATTAAGTGTTCAGGTACTACCCTGGAGTACCGGTGGGTGTACCAATACTACCGCAGAGTACCGGTGGGTGTACTGGTTCTACCCCAGCATATCGGGTAGGGGTGCCAGGCCAACAACAGAGCATCAGGTAGGGATACCGGGCCTAACATGGAGGGTCAGGTAGGAATGTCTGGTCTACACCGCGCACCCGTAACGTCATCAGGTGTGACCCAGTGAACCAGTAAGGGTTCACGTACTACCTCGGAGTACCGGTGGGTGTACCGATACTACCATAGAGTAACGGTGGGGGTACCGCTACTACCCCAGAAGGTCGGGTATGGGTGCCAAGCCTAATGCGGAGCATCAGGTAGGGATACCGTGTCTAACCTGTGGGGTCCGGTAGGGAGGCCAGGTCTAATCCAGCGTGCACGAAGGGACAGCTGGTGTTCTCTGGCGCATCACAAAGGGTTCCGTTCCAACCCCAGAGTACCGGTGGGGGAACCGGTTCTACCTCGAAACATCGGGTAGGGATACCGGGCCTACCCCGGCGGGTCAGGTAGGAAGGGTGGGTCTAAAGCGGCGCGCCCGTAGGGTCAGCAGGTGTACCCCGGCGCACCAGTAAGGGTTCTGGTACAATCCAGGAGTACTGGTGGGTATAGAAAAACTACCGCGGAGTACTGGTGGGTGTACCGGTACTACCCCAGATTGTCGGGTAGGGTGCCAGGCCTACCGCAGAGCATCAGGTAGGGATACCGGGGCTAACCCGGAGGTTCAGGTAGGAATGCCTGGTCTACACCGAGCGCCCGTAAGGTCAGCAGGGTTACCCCAGCAAACCATTAAGTGTTCAGGTACTACCCTGGAGTACCGGTGGGTGTACCAATACTACCGCAGAGTACCGGTGGGTGTACTGGTTCTACCCCAGCATATCGGGTAGGGGTGCCAGGCCAACAACAGAGCATCAGGTAGGGATACCGGGCCTAACATGGAGGGTCAGGTAGGAATGTCTGGTCTACACCGCGCACCCGTAACGTCATCAGGTGTAACCCAGTGAACCAGTAAGGGTTCACGTACTACCTCGGAGTACCGGTGGGTGTACCGATACTACCATAGAGTAACGGTGGGGGTACCGCTACTACCCCAGAAGGTCGCGTATGGGTGCCAAGCCTAATGGGGAGCATCAGGTAGGGATACCGGGTCTAACCTGTGGGGTCCGGTAGGGAGGCCAGGTCTAATCCAGCGTGCACGAAGGGACAGCTGGTGTTCTCTGGCGCATCACAAAGGGTTCCGTTCCAACCCCAGAGTACCGGTGGGGGAACCGGTTCTACCTCGAAACATCGGGTAGGGATACCGGGCCTACCCCGGCGAATCAGGTAGGAAGGGTGGGTCTAAAGCGGCGCGCCCGTAGGGTCAGCAGGTGTACCCCGGCGCACCAGTAAGGGTTCTGGTACAATCCAGGAGTACCGGTGGGTATAGAAAAACTACCGCGGAGTACTGGTGGGTGTACCGGTACTACCCCAGATTGTCGGGTAGGGTGCCAAGCCTACCGCAGAGCATCAGGTAGGGATACCGGGGCTAACCCGGAGGTTCAGGTAGGAATGTCTGGTCTACACCGCGCGCCCGTAAGGTCAGCAGGGGTACGCCAGCAAACCATTAAGTGTTCAGGTACTACCCTGGAGTACCGGTGGGTGTACCAATACTACCGCAGAGTACCGGTGGGTGTACTGGTTCTACCCCAGCATATCGGGTAGGGGTGCCAGGCCAACAACAGAGCATCAGGTAGGGATACCGGGCCTAACATGGAGGGTCAGGTAGGAATGTCTGGTCTACACCGCGCACCCGTAACGTCATCAGGTGTAACCCAGTGAACCAGTAAGGGTTCACGTACTACCTCGGAGTACCGGTGGGTGTACCGATACTACCGCAGAGTAACGGTGGGGGTACCGCTACTACCCCAGAAGGTCGGGTATGGGTGCCAAGCCTAATGCGGAGCATCAGGTAGGGATACCGGGCCTAACCTGTGGGGTCCGGAAGGGAGGCCGGGTCTAGTCCAGCGCGCACAAAGGGACAGCTGGTGTTCTCTGGCGCATCACAAAGGGTTCCGTTCCAACCCCAGAGTACCGGTGGGGGAACCGGTTCTACCTCGAAACATCGGGTAGGGATACCGGGCCTGCCCCGGCGGGTCAGTTAGGAAGGGTGGGTTTAAAGTGGCGCGCCCGTAGGGTCAGCAGGTGTACTCCGGCGCACCAGTAAGGGTTCTGGTACAATCCAGGAGTACCGGTGGGTATAGAAAAACTACCGCGGAGTACTGGTGGGTGTACCGGTACTACCCCAGATTGTCGGGTAGGGTGCCAGGCCTACCGCAGAGCATCAGGTAGGGATACCGGGGCTAACCCGGAGGTTCAGGTAGGAATGTCTGGTCTACACCGCGCGCCCGTAAGGTCAGCAGGGGTACCCCAGCAAACCATTAAGTGTTCAGGTACTACCCTGGAGTACCGGTGGGTGTACCAATACTACCGCAGAGTACCGGTGGGTGTACTGGTTCTACCCCAGAATATCGGGTAGGGGTGCCAGGCCAACAACAGAGCATCAGGTAGGGATACCGGGCCTAACATGGAGGGTCAGGTAGGAATGTCTGGTCTACACCGCGCACCCGTAACGTCATCAGGTGTGACCCAGTGAACCAGTAAGGGTTCACGTACTACCTCGGAGTACCGGTGGGTGTACCGATACTACCGCAGAGTATCGGTGGGGGTACCGCTACTACCCCAGAAGGTCGGGTATGGGTGCCAAGCCTAATGCAGAGCATCAGGTAGGGATACCGTGTCTAACCTGTGGGGTCCGGTAGGGAGGCCAGGTCTAATCCAGCGTGCACGAAGGGACAGCTGGTGTTCTCTGGCGCATCACAAAGGGTTCCGTTCCAACCCCAGAGTACCGGTGGGGGAACCGGTTCTACCTCGAAACATCGGGTAGGGATACCGGGCCTACCCCGGCAGGTCAGTTAGGAAGGGTGGGTGTAAAGCGGCGCGCCCGTAGGGTCAGCAGGTGTACCCCGGCGCACCAGTAAGGGTTCTGGTACAATCCAGGAGTACTGGTGGGTATAGAAAAACTACCGCGGAGTACTGGTGGGTGTACCGGTACTACCCCAGATTGTCGGGTAGGGTGCCAGGCCTACCGCAGAGCATCAGGTAGGGATACCGGGGCTAACCCGGAGGTTCAGGTAGGAATGTCTGGTCTACACCGCGCGCCCGTAAGGTCAGCAGGGGTACCCCAGCAAACCATTAAGTGTTCAGGTACTACCCTGGAGTACCGGTGGGTGTACCAATACTACCGCAGAGTACCGGTGGGTGTACTGGTTCTACCCCAGCATATCGGGTAGGGGTGCCAGGCCAACAACAGAGCATCAGGTAGGGATACCGGGCCTAACATGGAGGGTCAGGTAGGAATAATGTCTGGTCTACACCGCGCACCCGTAACGTCATCAGGTGTAACCCAGTGAACCAATAAGGGTTCACGTACTACCTCGGAGTACCGGTGGGTGTACCGATACTACCGCAGAGTAACGGTGGGGGTACCGCTACTACCCCAGAAGGTCGCGTATGGGTGCCAAGCCTAATGGGGAGCATCAGGTAGGGATACCGTGTCTAACCTGTGGGGTCCGGTAGGGAGGCCAGGTCTAATCCAGCGTGCACGAAGGGACAGCTGGTGTTCTCTGGCGCATCACAAAGGGTTCCGTTCCAACCCCAGAGTACCGGTGGGGGAACCGGTTCTACCTCGATACATCGGGTAGGGATACCGGGCCTACCCCGGCGGGTCAGGTAGGAAGGGTGGGTCTAAAGCGGCGCGCCCGTAGGGTCAGCAGGTGTACCCCGGCGCACCAGTAAGCGTTCTGGTACAATCCAGGAGTACTGGTGGGTATAGAAAAACTACCGCGGAGTACTGGTGGGTGTACCGGTACTACCCCAGATTGTCGGGTAGGGTGCCAGGCCTACCGCAGAGCATCAGGTAGGGATACCGGGGCTAACCCGGAGGTTCAGGTAGGAATGTCTGGTCTACACCGAGCGCCCGTAAGGTCAGCAGGATTACCCCAGCAAACCATTAAGTGTTCAGGTACTACCCTGGAGTACCGGTGGGTGTACCAATACTACCGCAGAGTACCGGTGGGTGTACTGGTTCTACCCCAGCATATCGGGTAGGGGTGCCAGGCCAACAACAGAGCATCAGGTAGGGATACCGGGCCTAACATGGAGCGTCAGGTAGGAATGTCTGGTCTACACCGCGCACCCGTAACGTCATCAGGTGTAACCCAGTGAACCAGTAAGGGTTCACGTACTACCTCGGAGTACCGGTGGGTGTACCGATACTACCGCAGAGTAACGGTGGGGGTACCGCTACTACCCCAGAAGGTCGGGTATGGGTGCCAAGCCTAATGCGGAGCATCAGGTAGGGATACCGGGCCTAACCTGTGGGGTCCGGAAGGGAGGCCGGGTCTAGTCCAGCGCGCACAAAGGGACAGCTGGTGTTCTCTGGCGCATCACAAAGGGTTCCGTTCCAACCCCAGAGTACCGGTGGGGGAACCGGTTCTACCTCGAAACATCGGGTAGGGATACCGGGCCTACCCCGGCGGGTCAGTTAGGAAGGGTGGGTTTAAAGTGGCGCGCCCGTAGGGTCAGCAGGTGTACTCCGGCGCACCAGTAAGGGTTCTGGTACAATCCAGGAGTACCGGTGGGTATAGAAAAACTACCGCGGAGTACTGGTGGGTGTACCGGTACTACCCCAGATTGTCGGGTAGGGTGCCAGGCCTACCGCAGAGCATCAGGTAGGGATACCGGGGCTAACCCGGAGGTTCAGGTAGGAATGTCTGGTCTACACCGCGCGCCCGTAGGGTCAGCAGGTGTACCCCGGCGCACCATTAAGTGTTCAGGTACTACCCTGGAGTACCGGTGGGTGTACCAATACTACCGCAGAGTACCGGTGGGTGTACTGGTTCTACCCCAGCATATCGGGTAGGGGTGCCAGGCCAACAACAGAGCATCAGGTAGGGATACCGGGCCTAACATGGAGGGTCAGGTAGGAATGTCTGGTCTACACCGCGCACCCGTAACGTCATCAGGTGTGACCCAGTGAACCAGTAAGGGTTCACGTACTACCTCGGAGTACCGGTGGGTGTACCGATACTACCATAGAGTAACGGTGGGGGTACCGCTACTACCCCAGAAGGTCGCGTATGGGTGCCAAGCCTAATGCGGAGCATCAGGTAGGGATACCGGGTCTAACCTGTGGGGTCCGGTAGGGAGGCCAGGTCTAATCCAGCGTGCACGAAGGGACAGCTGGTGTTCTCTGGCGCATCACAAAGGGTTCCGTTCCAACCCCAGAGTACCGGTGGGGGAACCGGTTCTACCTCGAAACATCGGGTAGGGATACCGGGCCTACCCCGGCGGGTCAGGTAGGAAGGGTGGGTCTAAAGCGGCGCGCCCGTAGGGTCAGCAGGTGTACCCCGGCGCACCAGTAAGGGTTCTGGTACAATCCAGGAGTACTGGTGGGTATAGAAAAACTACCGCGGAGTACTGGTGGGTGTACCGGTACTACCCCAGATTGTCGGGTAGGGTGCCAGGCCTACCGCAGAGCATCAGGTAGGGATACCGGGGCTAACCCGGAGGTTCAGGTAGGAATGCCTGGTCTACACCGAGCGCCCGTAAGGTCAGCAGGGTTACCCCAGCAAACCATTAAGTGTTCAGGTACTACCCTGGAGTACCGGTGGGTGTACCAATACTACCGCAGAGTACCGGTGGGTGTACTGGTTCTACCCCAGCATATCGGGTAGGGGTGCCAGGCCAACAACAGAGCATCAGGTAGGGATACCGGGCCTAACATGGAGGGTCAGGTAGGAATTTCTGGTCTACACCGCGCACCCGTAACGTCATCAGGTGTAACCCAGTGAACCAGTAAGGGTTCACGTACTACCTCGGAGTACCGGTGGGTGTACCGATACTACCATAGAGTAACGGTGGGGGTACCGCTACTACCCCAGAAGGTCGGGTATGGGTGCCAAGCCTAATGGGGAGCATCAGGTAGGGATACCGGGTCTAACCTGTGGGGTCCGGTAGGGAGGACAGGTCTAATCCAGCGTGCACGAAGGGACAGCTGGTGTTCTCTGGCGCATCACAAAGGGTTCCGTTCCAACCCCAGAGTACCGGTGGGGGAACCGGTTCTACCTCGAAACATCGGGTAGGGATACCGGGCCTACCCCGGCGAATCAGGTAGGAAGGGTGGGTCTAAAGCGGCGCGCCCGTAGGGTCAGCAGGTGTACCCCGGCGCACCAGTAAGGGTTCTGGTACAATCCAGGAGTACCGGTGGGTATAGAAAAACTACCGCGGAGTACTGGTGGGTGTACCGGTACTACCCCAGATTGTCGGGTAGGGTGCCAGGCCTACCGCAGAGCATCAGGTAGGGATACCGGGGCTAACCCGGAGGTTCAGGTAGGAATGTCTGGTCTACACCGCGCGCCCGTAAGGTCAGCAGGGGTACGCCAGCAAACCATTAAGTGTTCAGGTACTACCCTGGAGTACCGGTGGGTGTACCAATACTACCGCAGAGTACCGGTGGGTGTACTGGTTCTACCCCAGCATATCGGGTAGGGGTGCCAGGCCAACAACAGAGCATCAGGTAGGGATACCGGGCCTAACATGGAGGGTCAGGTAGGAATGTCTGGTCTACACCGCGCACCCGTAACGTCATCAGGTGTAACCCAGTGAACCAGTAAGGGTTCACGTACTACCTCGGAGTACCGGTGGGTGTACCGATACTACCGCAGAGTAACGGTGGGGGTACCGCTACTACCCCAGAAGGTCGGGTATGGGTGCCAAGCCTAATGCGGAGCATCAGGTAGGGATACCGGGCCTAACCTGTGGGGTCCGGAAGGGAGGCCGGGTCTAGTCCAGCGCGCACAAAGGGACAGCTGGTGTTCTCTGGCGCATCACAAAGGGTTCCGTTCCAACCCCAGAGTACCGGTGGGGGAACCGGTTCTACCTCGAAACATCGGGTAGGGATACCGGGCCTGCCCCGGCGGGTCAGTTAGGAAGGGTGGGTTTAAAGTGGCGCGCCCGTAGGGTCAGCAGGTGTACTCCGGCGCACCAGTAAGGGTTCTGGTACAATCCAGGAGTACCGGTGGGTATAGAAAAACTACCGCGGAGTACTGGTGGGTGTACCGGTACTACCCCAGATTGTCGGGTAGGGTGCCAGGCCTACCGCAGAGCATCAGGTAGGGATACCGGGGCTAACCCGGAGGTTCAGGTAGGAATGTCTGGTCTACACCGCGCGCCCGTAAGGTCAGCAGGGGTACCCCAGCAAACCATTAAGTGTTCAGGTACTACCCTGGAGTACCGGTGGGTGTACCAATACTACCGCAGAGTACCGGTGGGTGTACTGGTTCTACCCCAGAATATCGGGTAGGGGTGCCAGGCCAACAACAGAGCATCAGGTAGGGATACCGGCCCTAACATGGAGGGTCAGGTAGGAATGTCTGGTCTACACCGCGCACCCGTAACGTCATCAGGTGTGACCCAGTGAACCAGTAAGGGTTCACGTACTACCTCGGAGTACCGGTGGGTGTACCGATACTACCGCAGAGTATCGGTGGGGGTACCGCTACTACCCCAGAAGGTCGGGTATGGGTGCCAAGCCTAATGCGGAGCATCAGGTAGGGATACCGTGTCTAACCTGTGGGGTCCGGTAGGGAGGCCAGGTCTAATCCAGCGTGCACGAAGGGACAGCTGGTGTTCTCTGGCGCATCACAAAGGGTTCCGTTCCAACCCCAGAGTACCGGTGGGGGAACCGGTTCTACCTCGAAACATCGGGTAGGGATACCGGGCCTACCCCGGCAGGTCAGTTAGGAAGGGTGGGTGTAAAGCGGCGCGCCCGTAGGGTCAGCAGGTGTACCCCGGCGCACCAGTAAGGGTTCTGGTACAATCCAGGAGTACTGGTGGGTATAGAAAAACTACCGCGGAGTACTGGTGGGTGTACCGGTACTACCCCAGATTGTCGGGTAGGGTGCCAGGCCTACCGCAGAGCATCAGGTAGGGATACCGGGGCTAACCCGGAGGTTCAGGTAGGAATGTCTGGTCTACACCGCGCGCCCGTAAGGTCAGCAGGGGTACCCCAGCAAACCATTAAGTGTTCAGGTACTACCCTGGAGTACCGGTGGGTGTACCAATACTACCGCAGAGTACCGGTGGGTGTACTGGTTCTACCCCAGCATATCGGGTAGGGGTGCCAGGCCAACAACAGAGCATCAGGTAGGGATACCGGGCCTAACATGGAGGGTCAGGTAGGAATGTCTGGTCTACACCGCGCACCCGTAACGTCATCAGGTGTAACCCAGTGAACCAGTAAGGGTTCACGTACTACCTCGGAGTACCGGTGGGTGTACCGATACTACCGCAGAGTAACGGTGGGGGTACCGCTACTACCCCAGAAGGTCGGGTATGGGTGCCAAGCCTAATGCGGAGCATCAGGTAGGGATACCGGGCCTAACCTGTGGGGTCCGGAAGGGAGGCCGGGTCTAGTCCAGCGCGCACAAAGGGACAGCTGGTGTTCTCTGGCGCATCACAAAGGGTTCCGTTCCAACCCCAGAGTACCGGTGGGGGAACCGGTTCTACCTCGAAACATCGGGTAGGGATACCGGGCCTACCCCGGCGAGTCAGGTAGGAAGGGTGGGTTTAAAGCGGCGCGCCCGTAGGGTCAGCAGGTGTACCCCGGCGCACCAGTAAGGGTTCTGGTACAATCCAGGAGTACTGGTGGGTATAGAAAAACTAACGCGGAGTACTGGTGGGTGTACCGGTACTACCCCAGATTGTCGGGTAGGGTGCCAGGCCTACCGCAGAGCATCAGGTAGGGATACCGGGGCTAACCCGGAGGTTCAGGTAGGAATGTCTGGTCTACACCGCGCGCCCGTAAGGTCAGCAGGGGTACCCCAGCAAACCATTAAGTGTTCAGGTACTACCCTGGAGTACCGGTGGGTGTACCAATACTACCGCAGAGTACCGGTGGGTGTACTGGTTCTACCCCAGCATATCGGGTAGGGGTGCCAGGCCAACAACAGAGCATCAGGTAGGGATACCGGGCCTAACATGGAGGGTCAGGTAGGAATGTCTGGTCTACACCGCGCACCCGTAACGTCATCAGGTGTGACCCAGTGAACCAGTAAGGGTTCACGTACTACCTCGGAGTACCGGTGGGTGTACCGATACTACCATAGAGTAACGGTGGGGGTACCGCTACTACCCCAGAAGGTCGGGTATGGGTGCCAAGCCTAATGCGGAGCATCAGGTAGGGATACCGTGTCTAACCTGTGGGGTCCGGTAGGGAGGCCAGGTCTAATCCAGCGTGCACGAAGGGACAGCTGGTGTTCTCTGGCGCATCACAAAGGGTTCCGTTCCAACCCCAGAGTACCGGTGGGGGAACCGGTTCTACCTCGAAACATCGGGTAGGGATACCGGGCCTACCCCGGCGAATCAGGTAGGAAGGGTGGGTCTAAAGCGGCGCGCCCGTAGGGTCAGCAGGTGTACCCCGGCGCACCAGTAAGGGTTCTGGTACAATCCAGGAGTACCGGTGGGTATAGAAAAACTACCGCGGAGTACTGGTGGGTGTACCGGTACTACCCCAGATTGTCGGGTAGGGTGCCAGGCCTACCGCAGAGCATCAGGTAGGGATACCAGGGCTAACCCGGAGGTTCAGGTAGGAATGTCTGGTCTACACCGCGCGCCCGTAAGGTCAGCAGGGGTACCCCAGCAAACCATTAAGTGTTCAGGTACTACCCTGGAGTACCGGTGGGTGTACCAATACTACCGCAGAGTACCGGTGGGTGTACTGGTTCTACCCCAGCATATCGGGTAGGGGTGCCAGGCCAACAACAGAGCATCAGGTAGGGATACCGGGCCTAACATGGAGGGTCAGGTAGGAATGTCTGGTCTACACCGCGCACCCGTAACGTCATCAGGTGTAACCCAGTGAACCAGTAAGGGTTCACGTACTACCTCGGAGTACCGGTGGGTGTACCGATACTACCATAGAGTAACGGTGGGGGTACCGCTACTACCCCAGAAGGTCGCGTATGGGTGCCAAGCCTAATGGGGAGCATCAGGTAGGGATACCGTGTCTAACCTGTGGGGTCCGGTAGGGAGGCCAGGTCTAATCCAGCGTGCACGAAGGGACAGCTGGTGTTCTCTGGCGCATCACAAAGGGTTCCGTTCCAACCCCAGAGTACCGGTGGGGGAACCGGTTCTACCTCGATACATCGGGTAGGGATACCGGGCCTACCCCGGCGGGTCAGGTAGGAAGGGTGGGTCTAAAGCGGCGCGCCCGTAGGGTCAGCAGGTGTACCCCGGCGCACCAGTAAGCGTTCTGGTACAATCCAGGAGTACTGGTGGGTATAGAAAAACTACCGCGGAGTACTGGTGGGTGTACCGGTACTACCCCAGATTGTCGGGTAGGGTGCCAGGCCTACCGCAGAGCATCAGGTAGGGATACCGGGGCTAACCCGGAGGTTCAGGTAGGAATGTCTGGTCTACACCGAGCGCCCGTAAGGTCAGCAGGGTTACCCCAGCAAACCATTAAGTGTTCAGGTACTACCCTGGAGTACCGGTGGGTGTACCAATACTACCGCAGAGTACCGGTGGGTGTACTGGTTCTACCCCAGCATATCGGGTAGGGGTGCCAGGCCAACAACAGAGCATCAGGTAGGGATACCGGGCCTAACATGGAGGGTCAGGTAGGAATGTCTGGTCTACACCGCGCACCCGTAACGTCATCAGGTGTAACCCAGTGAACCAGTAAGGGTTCACGTACTACCTCGGAGTACCGGTGGGTGTACCGATACTACCGCAGAGTAACGGTGGGGGTACCGCTACTACCCCAGAAGGTCGGGTATGGGTGCCAAGCCTAATGCGGAGCATCAGGTAGGGATACCGGGCCTAACCTGTGGGGTCCGGAAGGGAGGCCGGGTCTAGTCCAGCGCGCACAAAGGGACAGCTGGTGTTCTCTGGCGCATCACAAAGGGTTCTGTTCCAACCCCAGAGTACCGGTGGGGGAACCGGTTCTACCTCGAAACATCGGGTAGGGATACCGGGCCTACCCCGGCGGGTCAGTTAGGAAGGGTGGGTTTAAAGTGGCGCGCCCGTAGGGTCAGCAGGTGTACTCCGGCGCACCAGTAAGGGTTCTGGTACAATCCAGGAGTACCGGTGGGTATAGAAAAACTACCGCGGAGTACTGGTGGGTGTACCGGTACTACCCCAGATTGTCGGGTAGGGTGCCAGGCCTACCGCAGAGCATCAGGTAGGGATACCGGGGCTAACCCGGAGGTTCAGGTAGGAATGTCTGGTCTACACCGCGCGCCCGTAAGGTCAGCAGGGGTACCCCAGCAAACCATTAAGTGTTCAGGTACTACCCTGGAGTACCGGTGGGTGTACCAATACTACCGCAGAGTACCGGTGGGTGTACTGGTTCTACCCCAGCATATCGGGTAGGGGTGCCAGGCCAACAACAGAGCATCAGGTAGGGATACCGGGCCTAACATGGAGGGTCAGGTAGGAATGTCTGGTCTACACCGCGCACCCGTAACGTCATCAGGTGTGACCCAGTGAACCAGTAAGGGTTCACGTACTACCTCGGAGTACCGGTGGGTGTACCGATACTACCATAGAGTAACGGTGGGGGTACCGCTACTACCCCAGAAGGTCGGGTATGGGTGCCAAGCCTAATGCGGAGCATCAGGTAGGGATACCGGGTCTAACCTGTGGGGTCCGGTAGGGAGGCCAGGTCTAATCCAGCGTGCACGAAGGGACAGCTGGTGTTCTCTGGCGCATCACAAAGGGTTCCGTTCCAACCCCAGAGTACCGGTGGGGGAACCGGTTCTACCTCGAAACATCGGGTAGGGATACCGGGCCTACCCCGGCGGGTCAGGTAGGAAGGGTGGGTGTAAAGCGGCGCGCCCGTAGGGTCAGCAGGTGTACCCCGGCGCACCAGTAAGGGTTCTGGTACAATCCAGGAGTACTGGTGGGTATAGAAAAACTACCGCGGAGTACTGGTGGGTGTACCGGTACTACCCCAGATTGTCGGGTAGGGTGCCAGGCCTACCGCAGAGCATCAGGTAGGGATACCGGGGCTAACCCGGAGGTTCAGGTAGGAATGCCTGGTCTACACCGAGCGCCCGTAAGGTCAGCAGGGTTACCCCAGCAAACCATTAAGTGTTCAGGTACTACCCTGGAGTACCGGTGGGTGTACCAATACTACCGCAGAGTACCGGTGGGTGTACTGGTTCTACCCCAGCATATCGGGTAGGGGTGCCAGGCCAACAACAGAGCATCAGGTAGGGATACCGGGCCTAACATGGAGGGTCAGGTAGGAATGTCTGGTCTACACCGCGCACCCGTAACGTCATCAGGTGTAACCCAGTGAACCAGTAAGGGTTCACGTACTACCTCGGAGTACCGGTGGGTGTACCGATACTACCATAGAGTAACGGTGGGGGTACCGCTACTACCCCAGAAGGTCGCGTATGGGTGCCAAGCCTAATGGGGAGCATCAGGTAGGGATACCGGGTCTAACCTGTGGGGTCCGGTAGGGAGGCCAGGTCTAATCCAGCGTGCACGAAGGGACAGCTGGTGTTCTCTGGCGCATCACAAAGGGTTCCGTTCCAACCCCAGAGTACCGGTGGGGGAACCGGTTCTACCTCGATACATCGGGTAGGGATACCGGGCCTACCCCGGCGAATCAGGTAGGAAGGGTGGGTCTAAAGCGGCGCGCCCGTAGGGTCAGCAGGTGTACCCCGGCGCACCAGTAAGGGTTCTGGTACAATCCAGGAGTACTGGTGGGTATAGAAAAACTACCGCGGAGTACTGGTGGGTGTACCGGTACTACCCCAGATTGTCGGGTAGGGTGCCAGGCCTACCGCAGAGCATCAGGTAGGGATACCGGGGCTAACCCGGAGGTTCAGGTAGGAATGTCTGGTCTACACCGAGCGCCCGTAAGGTCAGCAGGGTTACCCCAGCAAACCATTAAGTGTTCAGGTACTACCCTGGAGTACCGGTGGGTGTACCAATACTACCGCAGAGTACCGGTGGGTGTACTGGTTCTACCCCAGCATATCGGGTAGGGGTGCCAGGCCAACAACAGAGCATCAGGTAGGGATACCGGGCCTAACATGGAGGGTCAGGTAGGAATGTCTGGTCTACACCGCGCACCCGTAACGTCATCAGGTGTGACCCAGTGAACCAGTAAGGGTTCACGTACTACCTCGGAGTACCGGTGGGTGTACCGATACTACCATAGAGTAACGGTGGGGGTACCGATACTACCCCAGAAGGTCGCGTATGGGTGCCAAGCCTAATGCGGAGCATCAGGTAGGGATACCGGGTCTAACCTGTGGGGTCCGGTAGGGAGGCCAGGTCTAATCCAGCGTGCACGAAGGGACAGCTGGTGTTCTCTGGCGCATCACAAAGGGTTCCGTTCCAACCCCAGAGTACCGGTGGGGGAACCGGTTCTACCTCGAAACATCGGGTAGGGATACCGGGCCTACCCCGGCGGGTCAGGTAGGAAGGGTGGGTCTAAAGCGGCGCGCCCGTAGGGTCAGCAGGTGTACCCCGGCGCACCAGTAAGGGTTCTGGTACAATCCAGGAGTACCGGTGGGTATAGAAAAACTACCGCGGAGTACTGGTGGGTGTACCGGTACTACCCCAGATTGTCGGGTAGGGTGCCAGGCCTACCGCAGAGCATCAGGTAGGGATACCGGGGCTAACCCGGAGGTTCAGGTAGGAATGTCTGGTCTACACCGCGCGCCCGTAAGGTCAGCAGGGGTACGCCAGCAAACCATTAAGTGTTCAGGTACTACCCTGGAGTACCGGTGGGTGTACCAATACTACCGCAGAGTACCGGTGGGTGTACTGGTTCTACCCCAGCATATCGGGTAGGGGTGCCAGGCCAACAACAGAGCATCAGGTAGGGATACCGGGCCTAACATGGAGGGTCAGGTAGGAATGTCTGGTCTACACCGCGCACCCGTAACGTCATCAGGTGTAACCCAGTGAACCAGTAAGGGTTCACGTACTACCTCGGAGTACCGGTGGGTGTACCGATACTACCGCAGAGTAACGGTGGGGGTACCGCTACTACCCCAGAAGGTCGGGTATGGGTGCCAAGCCTAATGCGGAGCATCAGGTAGGGATACCGGGCCTAACCTGTGGGGTCCGGAAGGGAGGCCGGGTCTAGTCCAGCGCGCACAAAGGGACAGCTGGTGTTCTCTGGCGCATCACAAAGGGTTCCGTTCCAACCCCAGAGTACCGGTGGGGGAACCGGTTCTACCTCGAAACATCGGGTAGGGATACCGGGCCTGCCCCGGCGGGTCAGTTAGGAAGGGTGGGTTTAAAGTGGCGCGCCCGTAGGGTCAGCAGGTGTACTCCGGCGCACCAGTAAGGGTTCTGGTACAATCCAGGAGTACCGGTGGGTATAGAAAAACTACCGCGGAGTACTGGTGGGTGTACCGGTACTACCCCAGATTGTCGGGTAGGGTGCCAGGCCTACCGCAGAGCATCAGGTAGGGATACCGGGGCTAACCCGGAGGTTCAGGTAGGAATGTCTGGTCTACACCGCGCGCCCGTAAGGTCAGCAGGGGTACCCCAGCAAACCATTAAGTGTTCAGGTACTACCCTGGAGTACCGGTGGGTGTACCAATACTACCGCAGAGTACCGGTGGGTGTACTGGTTCTACCCCAGAATATCGGGTAGGGGTGCCAGGCCAACAACAGAGCATCAGGTAGGGATACCGGGCCTAACATGGAGGGTCAGGTAGGAATGTCTGGTCTACACCGCGCACCCGTAACGTCATCAGGTGTAACCCAGTGAACCAGTAAGGGTTCACGTACTACCTCGGAGTACCGGTGGGTGTACGGATACTACTGCAGAGTAACGGTGGGGGTACCGCTACTACCCCAGAAGGTCGGGTATGGGTGCCAAGCCTAATGCGGAGCATCAGTTAGGGATACCGGGCCTAACCTGTGGGGTCCGGAAGGGAGGCCGGGTCTAGTCCAGCGCGCACAAAGGGACAGCTGGTGTTCTCTGGCGCATCACAAAGGGTTCCGTTCCAACCCCAGAGTACCGGTGGGGGAACCGGTTCTACCTCGAAACATCGGGTAGGGATACCGGGCCTACCCCGGCGGGTCAGGTAGGAAGGGTGGGTGTAAAGCGGCGCGCCCGTAGGGTCAGCAGGTGTACCCCGGCGCACCAGTAAGGGTTCTGGTACAATCCAGGAGTACCGGTGGGTATAGAAAAACTACCGCGGAGTACTGGTGGGTTCACCGGTACTACCCCAGATTGTCGGGTAGGGTGCCAGGCCTACCGCAGAGCATCAGGTAGGGATACCGGGGCTAACCCGGAGGTTCAGGTAGGAATGTCTGGTCTACACCGCGCCCCCTTAAGGTCAGCAGGGGTACCCCAGCAAACCATTAAGTGTTCAGGTACTACCCTGGAGTACCGGTGGGTGTACCAATACTACCGCAGAGTACCGGTGGGTGTACTGGTTCTACCCCAGCATATCGGGTAGGGGTGCCAGGCCAACAACAGAGCATCAGGTAGGGATACCGGGCCTAACATGGAGGGTCAGGTAGGAATGTCTGGTCTACACCGCGCACCCGTAACGTCATCAGGTGTAACCCAGTGAACCAGTAAGGGTTCACGTACTACCTCGGAGTACCGGTGGGTGTACGGATACTACCGCAGAGTAACGGTGGGGGTACCGCTACTACCCCAGAAGGTCGGGTATGGGTGCCAAGCCCAATGCGGAGCATCAGGTAGGGATACCGGGTCTAACCTGTGGGGTCCGGAAGGGAGGCCGGGTCTAATCCAGCGTGCACGAAGGGACAGCTGGTGTTCTCTGGCGCATCACAAAGGGTTCCGTTCCAACCCCAGAGTACCGGTGGGGGAACCGGTTCTACCTCGAAACATCGGGTAGGGATACCGGGCCTACCCCGGCGGGTCAGGTAGGAAGGGTGGGTGTAAAGCGGCGCGCCCATAGGGTCAGCAGGTGTACCCCGGCGCACCAGTAAGGGTTCTGGTACAATCCAGGAGTACCGCTGGGTATAGAAAAACTACCGCGGAGTACTGGTGGGTGTACCGGTACTACCCCAGATTGTCGGGTATGGTGCCAGGCCTACCGCAGAGCATCAGGTAGGGATACCGGGGCTAACCCGGAGGTTCAGGTAGGAATGTCTGGTCTACACCGCGCGCCCGTAAGGTCAGCAGGGGTACCCCAGCAAACCATTAAGTGTTCAGGTACTACCCTGGAGTACCGGTGGGTGTACCAATACTACCGCAGAGTACCGGTGGGTGTACTGGTTCTACCCCAGCATATCGGGTAGGGGTGCCAGGCCAACAACAGAGCATCAGGTAGGGATACCGGGCCTAACATGGAGGGTCAGGTAGGAATGTCTGGTCTACACCGCGCACCCGTAACCTCATCAGGTGTAACCCAGTGAACCAGTAAGGGTTCACGTACTACCTCGGAGTACCGGTGGGTGTACGGATACTACTGCAGAGTAACGGTGGGGGTACCGCTACTACCCCAGAAGGTCGGGTATGGGTGCCAAGCCTAATGCGGAGCATCAGGTAGGGATACCGGGCCTAACCTGTGGGGTCCGGAAGGGAGGCCGGGTCTAGTCCAGCGCGCACAAAGGGACAGCTGGTGTTCTCTGGCGCATCACAAAGGGTTCCGTTCCAACCCCAGAGTACCGGTGGGGGAACCGGTTCTACCTCGAAACATCGGGTAGGGATACCGGGCCTACCCCGGCGAGTCAGGTAGGAAGGGTGGGTTTAAAGCGGCGCGCCCGTAGGGTCAGCAGGTGTACCCCGGCGCACCAGTAAGGGTTCTGGTACAATCCAGGAGTACTGGTGGGTATAGAAAAACTACCGCGGAGTACTGGTGGGTGTACCGGTACTACCCCAGATTGTCGGGTAGGGTGCCAGGCCTACCGCAGAGCATCAGGTAGGGATACCGGGGCTAACCCGGAGGTTCAGGTAGGAATGTCTGGTCTACACCGCGCGCCCGTAAGGTCAGCAGGGGTACCCCAGCAAACCATTAAGTGTTCAGGTACTACCCAGGAGTACCGGTGGGTGTACCAATACTACCGCAGAGTACCGGTGGGTGTACTGGTTCTACCCCAGCATATCGGGTAGGGGTGCCAGGCCAACAACAGAGCATCAGGTAGGGATACCGGGCCTAACATGGAGGGTCAGGTAGGAATGTCTGGTCTACACCGCGCACCCGTAACGTCATCAGGTGTGACCCAGTGAACCAGTAAGGGTTCATGTACTACCTCGGAGTACCGGTGGGTGTACCGATACTACCGCAGAGTAACGGTGGGGGTACCGCTACTACCCCAGAAGGTCGGGTATGGGTGCCAAGCCTAATGCGGAGCATCAGGTAGGGATACCGGGTCTAACCTGTGGGGTCCGGTAGGGAGGCCAGGTCTAATCCAGCGTGCACGAAGGGACAGCTGGTGTTCTCTGGCGCATCACAAAGGGTTCCGTTCCAACCCCAGAGTACCGGTGGGGGAACCGGTTCTACCTCGAAACATCGGGTAGGGATACCGGGCCTACCCCGGCGGGTCAGGTAGGAAGGGTGGGTCTAAAGCGGCGCGCCCGTAGGGTCAGCAGGTGTACCCCGGCGCACCAGTAAGGGTTCTGGTACAATCCAGGAGTACCGGTGGGTATAGAAAAACTACCGCGGAGTACTGGTGGGTGTACCGGTACTACCCCAGATTGTCGGGTAGGGTGCCAGGCCTACCGCAGAGCATCAGGTAGGGATACCGGGGCTAACCCGGAGGTTCAGGTAGGAATGTCTGGTCTACACCGCGCCCCCTTAAGGTCAGCAGGGGTACCCCAGCAAACCATTAAGTGTTCAGGTACTACCCTGGAGTACCGGTGGGTGTACCAATACTACCGCAGAGTACCGGTGGGTGTACTGGTTCTACCCCAGCATATCGGGTAGGGGTGCCAGGCCAACAACAGAGCATCAGGTAGGGATACCGGGCCTAACATGGAGGGTCAGGTAGGAATGTCTGGTCTACACCGCGCACCCGTAACGTCATCAGGTGTAACCCAGTGAACCAGTAAGGGTTCACGTACTACCTCGGAGTACCGGTGGGTGTACGGATACTACTGCAGAGTAACGGTGGGGGTACCGCTACTACCCCAGAAGGTCGGGTATGGGTGCCAAGCCTAATGCGGAGCATCAGTTAGGGATACCGGGCCTAACCTGTGGGGTCCGGAAGGGAGGCCGGGTCTAGTCCAGCGCGCACAAAGGGACAGCTGGTGTTCTCTGGCGCATCACAAAGGGTTCCGTTCCAACCCCAGAGTACCGGTGGGGGAACCGGTTCTACCTCGAAACATCGGGTAGGGATACCGGGCCTACCCCGGCGGGTCAGGTAGGAAGGGTGGGTGTAAAGCGGCGCGCCCGTAGGGTCAGCAGGTGTACCCCGGCGCACCAGTAAGGGTTCTGGTACAATCCAGGAGTACCGGTGGGTATAGAAAAACTACCGCGGAGTACTGGTGGGTTCACCGGTACTACCCCAGATTGTCGGGTAGGGTGCCAGGCCTACCGCAGAGCATCAGGTAGGGATACCGGGGCTAACCCGGAGGTTCAGGTAGGAATGTCTGGTCTACACCGCGCCCCCTTAAGGTCAGCAGGGGTACCCCAGCAAACCATTAAGTGTTCAGGTACTACCCTGGAGTACCGGTGGGTGTACCAATACTACCGCAGAGTACCGGTGGGTGTACTGGTTCTACCCCAGCATATCGGGTAGGGGTGCCAGGCCAACAACAGAGCATCAGGTAGGGATACCGGGCCTAACATGGAGGGTCAGGTAGGAATGTCTGGTCTACACCGCGCACCCGTAACGTCATCAGGTGTAACCCAGTGAACCAGTAAGGGTTCACGTACTACCTCGGAGTACCGGTGGGTGTACGGATACTACCGCAGAGTAACGGTGGGGGTACCGCTACTACCCCAGAAGGTCGGGTATGGGTGCCAAGCCCAATGCGGAGCATCAGGTAGGGATACCGGGTCTAACCTGTGGGGTCCGGAAGGGAGGCCGGGTCTAATCCAGCGTGCACGAAGGGACAGCTGGTGTTCTCTGGCGCATCACAAAGGGTTCCGTTCCAACCCCAGAGTACCGGTGGGGGAACCGGTTCTACCTCGAAACATCGGGTAGGGATACCGGGCCTACCCCGGCGGGTCAGGTAGGAAGGGTGGGTGTAAAGCGGCGCGCCCATAGGGTCAGCAGGTGTACCCCGGCGCACCAGTAAGGGTTCTGGTACAATCCAGGAGTACCGCTGGGTATAGAAAAACTACCGCGGAGTACTGGTGGGTGTACCGGTACTACCCCAGATTGTCGGGTATGGTGCCAGGCCTACCGCAGAGCATCAGGTAGGGATACCGGGGCTAACCCGGAGGTTCAGGTAGGAATGTCTGGTCTACACCGCGCGCCCGTAAGGTCAGCAGGGGTACCCCAGCAAACCATTAAGTGTTCAGGTACTACCCTGGAGTACCGGTGGGTGTACCAATACTACCGCAGAGTACCGGTGGGTGTACTGGTTCTACCCCAGCATATCGGGTAGGGGTGCCAGGCCAACAACAGAGCATCAGGTAGGGATACCGGGCCTAACATGGAGGGTCAGGTAGGAATGTCTGGTCTACACCGCGCACCCGTAACCTCATCAGGTGTAACCCAGTGAACCAGTAAGGGTTCACGTACTACCTCGGAGTACCGGTGGGTGTACGGATACTACTGCAGAGTAACGGTGGGGGTACCGCTACTACCCCAGAAGGTCGGGTATGGGTGCCAAGCCTAATGCGGAGCATCAGGTAGGGATACCGGGCCTAACCTGTGGGGTCCGGAAGGGAGGCCGGGTCTAGTCCAGCGCGCACAAAGGGACAGCTGGTGTTCTCTGGCGCATCACAAAGGGTTCCGTTCCAACCCCAGAGTACCGGTGGGGGAACCGGTTCTACCTCGAAACATCGGGTAGGGATACCGGGCCTACCCCGGCGAGTCAGGTAGGAAGGGTGGGTTTAAAGCGGCGCGCCCGTAGGGTCAGCAGGTGTACCCCGGCGCACCAGTAAGGGTTCTGGTACAATCCAGGAGTACTGGTGGGTATAGAAAAACTACCGCGGAGTACTGGTGGGTGTACCGGTACTACCCCAGATTGTCGGGTAGGGTGCCAGGCCTACCGCAGAGCATCAGGTAGGGATACCGGGGCTAACCCGGAGGTTCAGGTAGGAATGTCTGGTCTACACCGCGCGCCCGTAAGGTCAGCAGGGGTACCCCAGCAAACCATTAAGTGTTCAGGTACTACCCAGGAGTACCGGTGGGTGTACCAATACTACCGCAGAGTACCGGTGGGTGTACTGGTTCTACCCCAGCATATCGGGTAGGGGTGCCAGGCCAACAACAGAGCATCAGGTAGGGATACCGGGCCTAACATGGAGGGTCAGGTAGGAATGTCTGGTCTACACCGCGCACCCGTAACGTCATCAGGTGTGACCCAGTGAACCAGTAAGGGTTCATGTACTACCTCGGAGTACCGGTGGGTGTACCGATACTACCGCAGAGTAACGGTGGGGGTACCGCTACTACCCCAGAAGGTCGGGTATGGGTGCCAAGCCTAATGCGGAGCATCAGGTAGGGATACCGGGTCTAACCTGTGGGGTCCGGTAGGGAGGCCAGGTCTAATCCAGCGTGCACGAAGGGACAGCTGGTGTTCTCTGGCGCATCACAAAGGGTTCCGTTCCAACCCCAGAGTACCGGTGGGGGAACCGGTTCTACCTCGAAACATCGGGTAGGGATACC
The DNA here is from genome assembly GCF_929443795.1 of Astur gentilis. Taxonomy (NCBI): domain Eukaryota; kingdom Metazoa; phylum Chordata; class Aves; order Accipitriformes; family Accipitridae; genus Astur; species Astur gentilis. The sequence continues at coordinate 141,883 of NW_026061057.1, forward strand.
GGGCCTACCCCGGCGGGTCAGGTAGGAAGGGTGGGTCTAAAGCGGCGCGCCCGTAGGGTCAGCAGGTGTACCCCGGCGCACCAGTAAGGGTTCTGGTACAATCCAGGAGTACCGGTGGGTATAGAAAAACTACCGCGCAGTACTGGTGGGTGTACCGGTACTACCCCAGATTGTCGGGTAGGGTGCCAGGCCTACCGCAGAGCATCAGGTAGGGATACCGGGGCTAACCCGGAGGTTCAGGTAGGAATGTCTGGTCTACACCGCGCCCCCTTAAGGTCAGCAGGGGTACCCCAGCAAACCATTAAGTGTTCAGGTACTACCCTGGAGTACCGGTGGGTGTACCAATACTACCGCAGAGTACCGGTGGGTGTACTGGTTCTACCCCAGCATATCGGGTAGGGGTGCCAGGCCAACAACAGAGCATCAGGTAGGGATACCGGGCCTAACATGGAGGGTCAGGTAGGAATGTCTGGTCTACACCGCGCACCCGTAACGTCATCAGGTGTAACCCAGTGAACCAGTAAGGGTTCACGTACTACCTCGGAGTACCGGTGGGTGTACCGATACTACCGCAGAGTAACGGTGGGGGTACCGCTACTACCCCAGAAGGTCGGGTATGGGTGCCAAGCCTAATGCGGAGCATCAGGTAGGGATACCGGGCCTAACCTGTGGGGTCCGGAAGGGAGGCCGGGTCTAGTCCAGCGCGCACAAAGGGACAGCTGGTGTTCTCTGGCGCATCACAAAGGGTTCCGTTCCAACCCCAGAGTACCGGTGGGGGAACCGGTTCTACCTCGAAACATCGGGTAGGGATACCGGGCCTACCCCGGCGAGTCAGGTAGGAAGGGTGGGTTTAAAGCGGCGCGCCCGTAGGGTCAAAGGTGTACCCCGGCGCACCAGTAAGGGTTCTGGTACAATCCAGGAGTACTGGTGGGTATAGAAAAACTACCGCGGAGTACTGGTGGGTGTACCGGTAGTACCCCAGATTGTCGGGTAGGGTGCCAGGCCTACCGCAGAGCATCAGGTAGGGATACCGGGGCTAACCCGGAGGTTCAGGTAGGAATGTCTGGTCTACACCGCGCGCCCGTAAGGTCAGCAGGGGTACCCCAGCAAACCATTAAGTGTTCAGGTACTACCCTGGAGTACCGGTGGGTGTACCAATACTACCGCAGAGTACCGGTGGGTGTACTGGTTCTACCCCAGCATATCGGGTAGGGGTGCCAGGCCAACAACAGAGCATCAGGTAGGGATACCGGGCCTAACATGGAGGGTCAGGTAGGAATGTCTGGTCTACACCGCGCACCCGTAACGTCATCAGGTGTGACCCAGTGAACCAGTAAGGGTTCACGTACTACCTCGGAGTACCAGTGGGTGTACCGATACTACCATAGAGTAACGGTGGGGGTACCGCTACTACCCCAGAAGGTCGGGTATGGGTGCCAAGCCTAATGCGGAGCATCAGGTAGGGATACCGGGTCTAACCTGTGGGGTCCGGTAGGGAGGCCAGGTCTAATCCAGCGTGCACGAAGGGACAGCTGGTGTTCTCTGGCGCATCACAAAGGGTTCCGTTCCAACCCCAGAGTACCGGTGGGGGAACCGGTTCTACCTCGAAACATCGGGTAGGGATACCGGGCCTACCCCGGCGGGTCAGGTAGGAAGGGTGGGTCTAAAGCGGCGCGCCCGTAGGGTCAGCAGGTGTACCCCGGCGCACCAGTAAGGGTTCTGGTACAATCCAGGAGTACCGGTGGGTATAGAAAAACTACCGCGGAGTACTGGTGGGTGTACCGGTACTACCCCAGATTGTCGGGTAGGGTGCCAGGCCTACCGCAGAGCATCAGGTAGGGATACCAGGGCTAACCCGGAGGTTCAGGTAGGAATGTCTGGTCTACACCGCGCGCCCGTAAGGTCAGCAGGGGTACCCCAGCAAACCATTAAGTGTTCAGGTACTACCCTGGAGTACCGGTGGGTGTACCAATACTACCGCAGAGTACCGGTGGGTGTACTGGTTCTACCCCAGCATATCGGGTAGGGGTGCCAGGCCAACAACAGAGCATCAGGTAGGGATACCGGGCCTAACATGGAGGGTCAGGTAGGAATGTCTGGTCTACACCGCGCACCCGTAACGTCATCAGGTGTAACCCAGTGAACCAGTAAGGGTTCACGTACTACCTCGGAGTACCGGTGGGTGTACGGATACTACTGCAGAGTAACGGTGGGGGTACCGCTACTACCCCAGAAGGTCGGGTATGGGTGCCAAGCCTAATGCGGAGCATCAGGTAGGGATACCGGGCCTAACCTGTGGGGTCCGGAAGGGAGGCCGGGTCTAGTCCAGCGCGCACAAAGGGACAGCTGGTGTTCTCTGGCGCATCACAAAGGGTTCCGTTCCAAGCCCAGAGTACCGGTGGGGGAACCGGTTCTACCTCGAAACATCGGGTAGGGATACCGGGCCTACCCCGGCGGGTCAGGTAGGAAGGGTGGGTGTAAAGCGGCGCGCCCGTAGGGTCAGCAGGTGTACCCCGGCGCACCAGTAAGGGTTCTGGTACAATCCAGGAGTACCGGTGGGTATAGAAAAACTACCGCGGAGTACTGGTGGGTTCACCGGTACTACCCCAGATTGTCGGGTAGGGTGCCAGGCCTACCGCAGAGCATCAGGTAGGGATACCGGGGCTAACCCGGAGGTTCAGGTAGGAATGTCTGGTGTACACCGCGCCCCCTTAAGGTCAGCAGGGGTACCCCAGCAAACCATTAAGTGTTCAGGTACTACCCTGGAGTACCGGTGGGTGTACCAATACTACCGCAGAGTACCGGTGGGTGTACTGGTTCTACCCCAGCATATCGGGTAGGGGTGCCAGGCCAACAACAGAGCATCAGGTAGGGATACCGGGCCTAACATGGAGGGTCAGGTAGGAATGTCTGGTCTACACCGCGCACCCGTAACCTCATCAGGTGTAACCCAGTGAACCAGTAAGGGTTCACGTACTACCTCGGAGTACCGGTGGGTGTACGGATACTACTGCAGAGTAACGGTGGGGGTACCGCTACTACCCCAGAAGGTCGGGTATGGGTGCCAAGCCTAATGCGGAGCATCAGGTAGGGATACCGGGCCTAACCTGTGGGGTCCGGAAGGGAGGCCGGGTCTAGTCCAGCGCGCACAAAGGGACAGCTGGTGTTCTCTGGCGCATCACAAAGGGTTCCGTTCCAACCCCAGAGTACCGGTGGGGGAACCGGTTCTACCTCGAAACATCGGGTAGGGATACCGGGCCTACCCCGGCGAGTCAGGTAGGAAGGGTGGGTTTAAAGCGGCGCGCCCGTAGGGTCAGCAGGTGTACCCCGGCGCACCAGTAAGGGTTCTGGTACAATCCAGGAGTACTGGTGGGTATAGAAAAACTACCGCGGAGTACTGGTGGGTGTACCGGTACTACCACAGATTGTCGGGTAGGGTGCCAGGCCTACCGCAGAGCATCAGGTAGGGATACCGGGGCTAACCCGGAGGTTCAGGTAGGAATGTCTGGTCTACACCGCGCGCCCGTAAGGTCAGCAGGGGTACCCCAGCAAACCATTAAGTGTTCAGGTACTACCCAGGAGTACCGGTGGGTGTACCAATACTACCGCAGAGTACCGGTGGGTGTACTGGTTCTACCCCAGCATATCGGGTAGGGGTGCCAGGCCAACAACAGAGCATCAGGTAGGGATACCGGGCCTAACATGGAGGGTCAGGTAGGAATGTCTGGTCTACACCGCGCACCCGTAACGTCATCAGGTGTGACCCAGTGAACCAGTAAGGGTTCATGTACTACCTCGGAGTACCGGTGGGTGTACCGATACTACCGCAGAGTAACGGTGGGGGTACCGCTACTACCCCAGAAGGTCGGGTATGGGTGCCAAGCCTAATGCGGAGCATCAGGTAGGGATACCGGGTCTAACCTGTGGGGTCCGGTAGGGAGGCCAGGTCTAATCCAGCGTGCACGAAGGGACAGCTGGTGTTCTCTGGCGCATCACAAAGGGTTCCGTTCCAACCCCAGAGTACCGGTGGGGGAACCGGTTCTACCTCGAAACATCGGGTAGGGATACCGGGCCTACCCCAGCGGGTCAGGTAGGAAGGGTGGGTGTAAAGCGGCGCGCCCGTAGGGTCAGCAGGTGTACCCCGGCGCACCAGTAAGGGTTCTGGTACAATCCAGGAGTACCGGTGGGTATAGAAAAACTAACGCGGAGTACTGGTGGGTGTACCGGTACTACCCCAGATTGTCGGGTAGGGTGCCAGGCCTACCGCAGAGCATCAGGTAGGGATACCGGGGCTAACCCGGAGGTTCAGGTAGGAATGTCTGGTCTACACCGCGCCCCCTTAAGGTCAGCAGGGGTACCCCAGCAAACCATTAAGTGTTCAGGTACTACCCTGGAGTACCGGTGGGTGTACCAATACTACCGCAGAGTACCGGTGGGTGTACTGGTTCTACCCCAGCATATCGGGTAGGGGTGCCAGGCCAACAACAGAGCATCAGGTAGGGATACCGGGCCTAACACGGAGGGTCAGGTAGGAATGTCTGTCTACACCGCGCACCCGTAACGTCATCAGGTGTAACCCAGTGAACCAGTAAGGGTTCACGTACTACCTCGGAGTACCGGTGGGTGTACCGATACTACCGCAGAGTAACGGTGGGGGTACCGCTACTACCCCAGAAGGTCGGGTATGGGTGCCAAGCCTAATGCGGAGCATCAGGTAGGGATACCGGGTCTAACCTGTGGGGTCCGGTAGGGAGGCCAGGTCTAATCCAGCGTGCACGAAGGGACAGCTGGTGTTCTCTGGCGCATCACAAAGGGTTCCGTTCCAACCCCAGAGTACCGGTGGGGGAACCGGTTCTACCTCGAAACATCGGGTAGGGATACCGGGCCTACCCCGGCGGGTCAGGTAGGAAGGGTGGGTCTAAAGCGGCGCGCCCGTAGGGTCAGCAGGTGTACCCCGGCGCACCAGTAAGGGTTCTGGTACAATCCAGGAGTACTGGTGGGTATAGAAAAACTACCGCGGAGTACTGGTGGGTGTACCGGTACTACCCCAGATTGTCGGGTAGGGTGCCAGGCCTACCGCAGAGCATCAGGTAGGGATACCGGGGCTAACCCGGAGGTTCAGGTAGGAATGTCTGGTCTACACCGCGCGCCCGTAAGGTCAGCAGGGGTACCCCAGCAAACCATTAAGTGTTCAGGTACTACCCTGGAGTACCGGTGGGTGTACCAATACTACCGCAGAGTACCGGTGGGTGTACTGGTTCTACCCCAGCATATCGGGTAGGGGTGCCAGGCCAACAACAGAGCATCAGGTAGGGATACCGGGCCTAACATGGAGGGTCAGGTAGGAATGTCTGGTCTACACCGCGCACCCGTAACCTCATCAGGTGTAACCCAGTGAACCAGTAAGGGTTCACGTACTACCTCGGAGTACCGGTGGGTGTACGGATACTACTGCAGAGTAACGGTGGGGGTACCGCTACTACCCCAGAAGGTCGGGTATGGGTGCCAAGCCTAATGCGGAGCATCAGGTAGGGATACCGGGCCTAACCTGTGGGGTCCGGAAGGGAGGCCGGGTCTAGTCCAGCGCGCACAAAGGGACAGCTGGTGTTCTCTGGCGCATCACAAAGGGTTCCGTTCCAACCCCAGAGTACCGGTGGGGGAACCGGTTCTACCTCGAAACATCGGGTAGGGATACCGGGCCTACCCCGGCGAGTCAGGTAGGAAGGGTGGGTTTAAAGCGGCGCGCCCGTAGGGTCAGCAGGTGTACCCCGGCGCACCAGTAAGGGTTCTGGTACAATCCAGGAGTACTGGTGGGTATAGAAAAACTACCGCGGAGTACTGGTGGGTGTACCGGTACTACCACAGATTGTCGGGTAGGGTGCCAGGCCTACCGCAGAGCATCAGGTAGGGATACCGGGGCTAACCCGGAGGTTCAGGTAGGAATGTCTGGTCTAAACCGCGCGCCCGTAAGGTCAGCAGGGGTACCCCAGCAAACCATTAAGTGTTCAGGTACTACCCAGGAGTACCGGTGGGTGTACCAATACTACCGCAGAGTACCGGTGGGTGTACTGGTTCTACCCCAGCATATCGGGTAGGGGTGCCAGGCCAACAACAGAGCATCAGGTAGGGATACCGGGCCTAACATGGAGGGTCAGGTAGGAATGTCTGGTCTACACCGCGCACCCGTAACGTCATCAGGTGTGACCCAGTGAACCAGTAAGGGTTCATGTACTACCTCGGAGTACCGGTGGGTGTACCGATACTACCGCAGAGTAACGGTGGGGGTACCGCTACTACCCCAGAAGGTCGGGTATGGGTGCCAAGCCTAATGCGGAGCATCAGGTAGGGATACCGGGTCTAACCTGTGGGGTCCGGTAGGGAGGCCAGGTCTAATCCAGCGTGCACGAAGGGACAGCTGGTGTTCTCTGGCGCATCACAAAGGGTTCCGTTCCAACCCCAGAGTACCGGTGGGGGAACCGGTTCTACCTCGAAACATCGGGTAGGGATACCGGGCCTACCCCAGCGGGTCAGGTAGGAAGGGTGGGTGTAAAGCGGCGCGCCCGTAGGGTCAGCAGGTGTACCCCGGCGCACCAGTAAGGGTTCTGGTACAATCCAGGAGTACCGGTGGGTATAGAAAAACTAACGCGGAGTACTGGTGGGTGTACCGGTACTACCCCAGATTGTCGGGTAGGGTGCCAGGCCTACCGCAGAGCATCAGGTAGGGATACCGGGGCTAACCCGGAGGTTCAGGTAGGAATGTCTGGTCTACACCGCGCCCCCTTAAGGTCAGCAGGGGTACCCCAGCAAACCATTAAGTGTTCAGGTACTACCCTGGAGTACCGGTGGGTGTACCAATACTACCGCAGAGTACCGGTGGGTGTACTGGTTCTACCCCAGCATATCGGGTAGGGGTTCCAGGCCAACAACAGAGCATCAGGTAGGGATACCGGGCCTAACACGGAGGGTCAGGTAGGAATGTCTGTCTACACCGCGCACCCGTAACGTCATCAGGTGTAACCCAGTGAACCAGTAAGTGTTCACGTACTACCTCGGAGTACCAGTGGGTGTACCGATACTACCGCAGAGTAACGGTGGGGGTACCGCTACTACCCCAGAAGGTCGGGTATGGGTGCCAAGCCTAATGCGGAGCATCAGGTAGGGATACCGGGTCTAACCTGTGGGGTCCGGTAGGGAGGCCAGGTCTAATCCAGCGTGCACGAAGGGACAGCTGGTGTTCTCTGGCGCATCACAAAGGGTTCCGTTCCAACCCCAGAGTACCGGTGGGGGAACCGGTTCTACCTCGAAACATCGGGTAGGGATACCGGGCCTACCCCGGCGGGTCAGGTAGGAAGGGTGGGTCTAAAGCGGCGCGCCCGTAGGGTCAGCAGGTGTACCCCGGCGCACCAGTAAGGGTTCTGGTACAATCCAGGAGTACTGGTGGGTATAGAAAAACTACCGCGGAGTACTGGTGGGTGTACCGGTACTACCCCAGATTGTCGGGTAGGGTGCCAGGCCTACCGCAGAGCATCAGGTAGGGATACCGGGGCTAACCCGGAGGTTCAGGTAGGAATGTCTGGTGTACACCGCGCGCCCGTAAGGTCAGCAGGGGTACCCCAGCAAACCATTAAGTGTTCAGGTACTACCCTGGAGTACCGGTGGGTGTACCAATACTACCGCAGAGTACCGGTGGGTGTACTGGTTCTACCCCAGCATATCGGGTAGGGGTGCCAGGCCAACAACAGAGCATCAGGTAGGGATACCGGGCCTAACATGGAGGGTCAGGTAGGAATGTCTGGTCTACACCGCGCAGCCGTAACGTCATCAGGTGTGACCCAGTGAACCAGTAAGGGTTCACGTACTACCTCGGAGTACCGGTGGGTGTACCGATACTACCAGAGAGTAACGGTGGGGGTACCGCTACTACCCCAGAAGGTCGGGTATGGGTGCCAAGCCTAATGCGGAGCATCAGGTAGGGATACCGGGTCTAACCTGTGGGGTCCGGTAGGGAGGCCAGGTCTAATCCAGCGTGCACGAAGGGACAGCTGGTGTTCTCTGGCGCATCACAAAGGGTTCCGTTCCAACCCCAGAGTACCGGTGGGGGAACCGGTTCTACCTCGAAACATCGGGTAGGGATACCGGGCCTACCCCGGCGGGTCAGGTAGGAAGGGTGGGTCTAAAGCGGCGCGCCCGTAGGGTCAGCAGGTGTACCCCGGCGCACCAGTAAGGGTTCTGGTACAATCCAGGAGTACCGGTGGGTATAGAAAAACTACCGCGGAGTACTGGTGGGTGTACCGGTACTACCCCAGATTGTCGGGTAGGGTGCCAGGCCTACCGCAGAGCATCAGGTAGGGATACCGGGGCTAACCCGGAGGTTCAGGTAGGAATGTCTGGTCTACACCGCGCGCCCGTAAGGTCAGCAGGGGTACCCCAGCAAACCATTAAGTGTTCAGGTACGACCCTGGAGTACCGGTGGGTGTACCAATACTACCGCAGAGTACCGGTGGGTGTACTGGTTCTACCCCAGCATATCGGGTAGGGGTGCCAGGCCAACAACAGAGCAACAGGTAGGGATACCGGGCCTAACACGGAGGGTCAGGTAGGAATGTCTGGTCTACACCGCGCACCCGTAACGTCATCAGGTGTGACCCAGTGAACCAGTAAGGGTTCACGTACTACCTCGGAGTACCGGTGGGTGTACCGATACTACCATAGAGTAACGGTGGGGGTACCGCTACTACCCCAGAAGGTCGGGTATGGGTGCCAAGCCTAATGCGGAGCATCAGGTAGGGATACCGGGTCTAACCTGTGGGGTCCGGTAGGGAGGCCAGGTCTAATCCAGCGTGCACGAAGGGACAGCTGGTGTTCTCTGGCGCATCACAAAGGGTTCCGTTCCAACCCCAGAGTACCGGTGGGGGAACCGGTTCTACCTCGAAACATCGGGTAGGGATACCGGGCCTACCCCGGCGGGTCAGGTAGGAAGGGTGGGTCTAAAGCGGCGCGCCCGTAGGGTCAGCAGGTGTACCCCGGCGCACCAGTAAGGGTTCTGGTACAATCCAGGAGTACCGGTGGGTATAGAAAAACTACCGTGGAGTACCGGTGGGTGTACCGGTACTACCCCAGATTGTCGGGTAGGGTGCCAGGCCTACCGCAGAGCATCAGGTAGGGATACCGGGGCTAACCCGGAGGTTCAGGTAGGAATGTCTGGTCTACACCGCGCGCCCGTAAGGTCAGCAGGGGTACCCCAGCAAACCATTAAGTGTTCAGGTACTACCCTGGAGTACCGGTGGGTGTACCAATACTACCGCAGAGTACCGGTGGGTGTACTGGTTCTACCCCAGCATATCGGGTAGGGGTGCCAGGCCAACAACAGAGCATCAGGTAGGGATACCGGGCCTAACATGGAGGGTCAGGTAGGAATGTCTGGTCTACACCGCGCACCCGTAACGTCATCAGGTGTAACCCAGTGAACCAGTAAGGGTTCACGTACTACCTCGGAGTACCGGTGGGTGTACCGATACTACCGCAGAGTACCGGTGGGGGTACCGCTACTACCCCAGAAGGTCGGGTATGGGTGCCAAGCCTAATGCGGAGCATCAGGTAGGGATACCGGGTCTAACCTGTGGGGTCCGGTAGGGAGGCCAGGTCTAATCCAGCGTGCACGAAGGGACAGCTGGTGTTCTCTGGCGCATCACAAAGGGTTCCGTTCCAACCCCAGAGTACCGGTGGGGGAACCGGTTCTACCTCGAAACATCGGGTAGGGATACCGGGCCTACCCCGGCGGGTCAGGTAGGAAGGGTGGGTCTAAAGCGGCGCGCCCGTAGGGTCAGCAGGTGTACCCCGGCGCACCAGTAAGGGTTCTGGTACAATCCAGGAGTACTGGTGGGTATAGAAAAACTACCGCGGAGTACTGGTGGGTGTACCGGTACTACCCCAGATTGTCGGGTAGGGTGCCAGGCCTACCGCAGAGCATCAGGTAGGGATACCGGGGCTAACCCGGAGGTTCAGGTAGGAATGTCTGGTGTACACCGCGCGCCCGTAAGGTCAGCAGGGGTACCCCAGCAAACCATTAAGTGTTCAGGTACTACCCTGGAGTACCGGTGGGTGTACCAATACTACCGCAGAGTACCGGTGGGTGTACTGGTTCTACCCCAGCATATCGGGTAGGGGTGCCAGGCCAACAACAGAGCATCAGGTAGGGATACCGGGCCTAACATGGAGGGTCAGGTAGGAATGTCTGGTCTACACCGCGCACCCGTAACGTCATCAGGTGTGACCCAGTGAACCAGTAAGGGTTCACGTACTACCTCGGAGTACCGGTGGGTGTACCGATACTACCATAGAGTAACGGTGGGGGTACCGCTACTACCCCAGAAGGTCGGGTATGGGTGCCAAGCCTAATGCGGAGCATCAGGTAGGGATACCGGGTCTAACCTGTGGGGTCCGGTAGGGAGGCCAGGTCTAATCCAGCGTGCACGAAGGGACAGCTGGTGTTCTCTGGCGCATCACAAAGGGTTCCGTTCCAACCCCAGAGTACCGGTGGGGGAACCGGTTCTACCTCGAAACATCGGGTAGGGATACCGGGCCTACCCCAGCGGGTCAGGTAGGAAGGGTGGGTCTAAAGCGGCGCGCCCGTAGGGTCAGCAGGTGTACCCCGGCGCACCAGTAAGGGTTCTGGTACAATCCAGGAGTACCGGTGGGTATAGAAAAACTACCGCGGAGTACTGGTGGGTGTACCGGTACTACCCCAGATTGTCGGGTAGGGTGCCAGGCCTACCGCAGAGCATCAGGTAGGGATACCGGGGCTAACCCGGAGGTTCAGGTAGGAATGTCTGGTGTACACCGCGCGCCCGTAAGGTCAGCAGGGGTACCCCAGCAAACCATTAAGTGTTCAGGTACTACCCTGGAGTACCGGTGGGTGTACCAATACTACCGCAGAGTACCGGTGGGTGTACTGGTTCTACCCCAGCATATCGGGTAGGGGTGCCAGGCCAACAACAGAGCATCAGGTAGGGATACCCGGCCTAACATGGAGGGTCAGGTAGGAATGTCTGGTCTACACCGCGCACCCGTAACGTCATCAGGTGTAACCCAGTGAACCAGTAAGGGTTCACGTACTACCTCGGAGTACCGGTGGGTGTACCGATACTACCGCAGAGTAACGGTGGGGGTACCGCTACTACCCCAGAAGGTCGGGTATGGGTGCCAAGCCTAATGCGGAGCATCAGGTAGCGATACCGGGTCTAACCTGTGGGGTCGGGTAGGGAGGCCAGGTCTAATCCAGCGTGCACGAAGGGACAGCTGGTGTTCTCTGGCGCATCACAAAGGGTTCCGTTCCAACCCCAGAGTACCGGTGGGGGAACCGGTTCTACCTCGAAACATCGGGTAGGGATATTGGGCCTACCCCGGCGGGTCAGGTAGGAAGGGTGGGTGTAAAGCGGCGCGCCCGTAGGGTCAGCAGGTGTACCCCGGCGCACCAGTAAGGGTTCTGGTACAATCCAGGAGTACCGGTGGGTATAGAAAAACTACCGCGGAGTACTGGTGGGTGTACCGGTACTACCCCAGATTGTCGGGTAGGGTGCCAGGCCTACCGCAGAGCATCAGGTAGGGATACCGGGGCTAACCCGGAGGTTCAGGTAGGAATGTCTGGTCTACACCGCGCGCCCGTAAGGTCAGCAGGGGTACCCCAGCAAACCATTAAGTGTTCAGGTACTACCCTGGAGTACCGGTGGGTGTACCAATACTACCGCAGAGTACCGGTGGGTGTACTGGTTCTACCCCAGCATATCGGGTAGGGGTGCCAGGCCAACAACATAGCATCAGGTAGGGATACCGGGCCTAACATGGAGGGTCAGGTAGGAATGTCTGGTCTACACCGCGCACCCGTAACGTCATCAGGTGTAACCCAGTGAACCAGTAAGGGTTCACGTACTACCTCGGAGTACCGGTGGGTGTACGGATACTACTGCAGAGTAACGGTGGGGGTACCGCTACTACCCCAGAAGGTCGCGTATGGGTGCCAAGCCTAATGCGGAGCATCAGGTAGGGATACCGGGTCTAACCTGTGGGGTCCGGTAGTGAGGCCAGGTCTAATCCAGCGTGCACGAAGGGACAGCTGGTGTTCTCTGGCGCATCACAAAGGGTTCCGTTCCAACCCCAGAGTACCGGTGGGGGAACCGGTTCTACCTCGAAACATCAGGTAGGGATACCGGGCCTACCCCGGCGGGTCAGGTAGTAAGGGTGGGTGTAAAGCGGCGCGCCCGTAGGGTCAGCAGGTGTACCCCGGCGCACCAGTAAGGGTTCTGGTACAATCCAGGAGTACCGGTGGGTATAGAAAAACTACCGCGGAGTACTGGTGGGTGTACCGGTACTACCCCAGATTGTCGGGTAGGGTGCCAGGCCTACCGCAGAGCATCAGGTAGGGATACCGGGGCTAACCCGGAGGTTCAGGTAGGAATGTCTGGTCTACACCGCGCCCCCTTAAGGTCAGCAGGGGTACCCCAGCAAACCATTAAGTGTTCAGGTACTACCCTGGAGTACCGGTGGGTGTACCAATACTACCGCAGAGTACCGGTGGGTGTACTGGTTCTACCCCAGCATATCGGGTAGGGGTGCCAGGCCAACAACAGAGCATCAGGTAGGGATACCGGGCCTAACATGGAGGGTCAGGTAGGAATGTCTGGTCTACACCGCGCACCCGTAACGTCATCAGGTGTAACCCAGTGAACCAGTAAGGGTTCACGTACTACCTCGGAGTACCGGTGGGTGTACCGATACTACCAGAGAGTACTGGTGGGGGTACCGCTACTACCCCAGAAGGTCGGGTATGGGTGCCAAGCCTAATGCGGAGCATCAGGTAGGGATACCGGGTCTAACCTGTGGGGTCCGGTAGGGAGGCCAGGTCTAATCCAGCGTGCACGAAGGGACAGCTGGTGTTCTCTGGCGCATCACAAAGGGTTCCGTTCCAACCCTAGAGTACCGGTGGGGGAACCGGTTCTACCTCGAAACATCGGGTAGGTATACCGGGCCTACCCCGGCGGGTCAGGTAGGAAGGGTGGGTGTAAAGCGGCGCGCCCGTAGGGTCAGCAGGTGTACCCCGGCGCACCAGTAAGGGTTCTGGTACAATCCAGGAGTACCGGTGGGTATAGAAAAACTACCGCGGAGTACTGGTGGGTGTACCGGTACTACCCCAGATTGTCGGGTAGGGTGCCAGGCCTACCGCAGAGCATCAGGTAGGGATACCGGGGCTAACCCGGAGGTTCAGGTAGGAATGTCTGGTCTACACCGCGCCCCCTTAAGGTCAGCAGGGGTACCCCAGCAAACCATTAAGTGTTCAGGTACTACCCTGGAGTACCGGTGGGTGTACCAATACTACCGCAGAGTACCGGTGGGTGTACTGGTTCTACCCCAGCATATCGGGTAGGGGTGCCAGGCCAACAACAGAGCATCAGGTAGGGATACCGGGCCTAACATGGAGGGTCAGGTAGGAATGTCTGGTCTACACCGCGCACCCGTAACGTCATCAGGTGTAACCCAGTGAACCAGTAAGGGTTCACGTACTACCTCGGAGTACCGGTGGGTGTACCGATACTACCAGAGAGTAATGGTGGGGGTACCGCTACTACCCCAGAAGGTCGGGTATGGGTGCCAAGCCTAATGCGGAGCATCAGGTAGGGATACCGGGTCTAACCTGTGGGGTCCGGTAGGGAGGCCAGGTCTAAGCCAGCGTGCACGAAGGGACAGCTGGTGTTCTCTGGCGCATCACAAAGGGTTCCGTTCCAACCCTAGAGTACCGGTGGGGGAACCGGTTCTACCTCGAAACATCGGGTAGGTATACCGGGCCTACCCCGGCGGGTCAGGTAGGAAGGGTGGGTGTAAAGCGGCGCGCCCGTAGGGTCAGCAGGTGTACCCCGGCGCACCAGTAAGGGTTCTGGTACAATCCAGGAGTACCGGTGGGTATAGAAAAACTACCGCGGAGTACTGGTGGGTGTACCGGTACTACCCCAGATTGTCGGGTAGGGTGCCAGGCCTACCGCAGAGCATCAGGTAGGGATACCGGGGCTAACCCGGAGGTTCAGGTAGGAATGTCTGGTCTACACCGCGCCCCCTTAAGGTCAGCAGGGGTACCCCAGCAAACCATTAAGTGTTCAGGTACTACCCTGGAGTACCGGTGGGTGTACCAATACTACCGCAGAGTACCGGTGGGTGTACTGGTTCTACCCCAGCATATCGGGTAGGGGTGCCAGGCCAACAACAGAGCATCAGGTAGGGATACCGGGCCTAACATGGAGGGTCAGGTAGGAATGTCTGGTCTACACCGCGCACCCGTAACGTCATCAGGTGTAACCCAGTGAACCAGTAAGGGTTCACGTACTACCTCGGAGTACCGGTGGGTGTACGGATACTACTGCAGAGTAACGGTGGGGGTACCGCTACTACCCCAGAAGGTCGGGTATGGGTGCCAAGCCTAATGCGGAGCATCAGGTAGGGATACCGGGCCTAACCTGTGGGGTCCGGAAGGGAGGCCGGGTCTAATCCAGCGTGCACGAAGGGACAGCTGGTGTTCTCTGGCGCATCACAAAGGGTTCCGTTCCAACCCCAGAGTACCGGTGGGGGAACCGGTTCTACCTCGAAACATCGGGTAGGGATACCGGGCCTACCCCGGCGGGTCAGGTAGGAAGGGTGGGTGTAAAGCGGCGCGCCCGTAGGGTCAGCAGGTGTACCCCGGCGCACCAGTAAGGGTTCTGGTACAATCCAGGAGTACCGGTGGGTATAGAAAAACTACCGCGGAGTACTGGTGGGTGTACCGGTACTACCCCAGATTGTCGGGTAGGGTGCCAGGCCTACCGCAGAGCATCAGGTAGGGATACCGGGGCTAACCCGGAGGTTCAGGTAGGAATGTCTGGTCTACACCGCGCCCCCTTAAGGTCAGCAGGGGTACCCCAGCAAACCATTAAGTGTTCAGGTACGACCCTGGAGTACCGATGGGTGTACCAATACTACCGCAGAGTACCGGTGGGTGTACTGGTTCTACCCCAGCATATCGGGTAGGGGTGCCAGGCCAACAACAGAGCAACAGGTAGGGATACCGGGCCTAACATGGAGGGTCAGGTAGGAATGTCTGGTCTACACCGCGCACCCGTAACGTCATCAGGTGTGACCCAGTGAACCAGTAAGGGTTCACGTACTACCTCGGAGTACCGGTGGGTGTACCGATACTACCATAGAGTAACGGTGGGGGTACCGCTACTACCCCAGAAGGTCGCGTATGGGTGCCAAGCCTAATGCGGAGCATCAGGTAGGGATACCGGGTCTAACCTGTGGGGTCCGGTAGGGAGGCCAGGTCTAATCCAGCGTGCACCAAGGGACAGCTGGTGTTCTCTGGCGCATCACAAAGGGTTCCGTTCCAACCCCAGAGTACCGGTGGGGGAACCGGTTCTACCTCGAAACATCGGGTAGGGATACCGGGCCTACCCCAGCGGGTCAGGTAGGAAGGGTGGGTCTAAAGCGGCGCGCCCGTAGGGTCAGCAGGTGTACCCCGGCGCACCAGTAAGGGTTCTGGTACAATCCAGGAGTACCGGTGGGTATAGAAAAACTACCGCGGAGTACTGGTGGGTGTACCGGTACTACCCCAGATTGTCGGGTAGGGTGCCAGGCCTACCGCAGAGCATCAGGTAGGGATACCGGGGCTAACCCGGAGGTTCAGGTAGGAATGTCTGGTCTACACCGCGCGCCCGTAAGGTCAGCAGGGGTACCCCAGCAAACCATTAAGTGTTCAGGTACTACCCTGGAGTACCGGTGGGTGTACCAATACTACCGCAGAGTACCGGTGGGTGTACTGGTTCTACCCCAGCATATCGGGTAGGGGTGCCAGGCCAACAACAGAGCATCAGGTAGGGATACCCGGCCTAACATGGAGGGTCAGGTAGGAATGTCTGGTCTACACCGCGCACCCGTAACGTCATCAGGTGTAACCCAGTGAACCAGTAAGGGTTCACGTACTACCTCGGAGTACCGGTGGGTGTACCGATACTACCGCAGAGTAACGGTGGGGGTACCGCTACTACCCCAGAAGGTCGGGTATGGGTGCCAAGCCTAATGCGGAGCATCAGGTAGCGATACCGGGTCTAACCTGTGGGGTCCGGTAGGGAGGCCAGGTCTAATCCAGCGTGCACGAAGGGACAGCTGGTGTTCTCTGGCGCATCACAAAGGGTTCCGTTCCAACCCCAGAGTACCGGTGGGGGAACCGGTTCTACCTCGAAACATCGGGTAGGGATATTGGGCCTACCCCGGCGGGTCAGGTAGGAAGGGTGGGTGTAAAGCGGCGCGCCCGTAGGGTCAGCAGGTGTACCCCGGCGCACCAGTAAGGGTTCTGGTACAATCCAGGAGTACCACTGGGTATAGAAAAACTACCGCGGAGTACTGGTGGGTGTACCGGTACTACCCCAGATTGTCGGGTAGGGTGCCAGGCCTACCGCAGAGCATCAGGTAGGGATACCGGGGCTAACCCGGAGGTTCAGGTAGGAATGTCTGGTCTACACCGCGCGCCCGTAAGGTCAGCAGGGGTACCCCAGCAAACCATTAAGTGTTCAGGTACTACCCTGGAGTACCGGTGGGTGTACCAATACTACCGCAGAGTACCGGTGGGTGTACTGGTTCTACCCCAGCATATCGGGTAGGGGTGCCAGGCCAACAACAGAGCATCAGGTAGGGATACCGGGCCTAACATGGAGGGTCAGGTAGGAATGTCTGGTCTACACCGCGCACCCGTAACGTCATCAGGTGTAACCCAGTGAACCAGTAAGGGTTCACGTACTACCTCGGAGTACCGGTGGGTGTACGGATACTACCGCAGAGTACCGGTGGGGGTACCGCTACTACCCCAGAAGGTCGGGTATGGGTGCCAAGCCTAATGCGGAGCATCGGGTAGGGATACCGGGTCTAACCTGTGGGGTCCGGTAGGGAGGCCAGGTCTAATCCAGCGTGCACCAAGGGACAGCTGGTGTTCTCTGGCGCATCACAAAGGGTTCCGTTCCAACCCCAGAGTACCGGTGGGGGAACCGGTTCTACCTCGAAACATCGGGTAGGGATACCGGGCCTAACCGGCGGGTCAGGTAGGAAGGGTGGGTCTAAAGCGGCGCGCCCGTAGGGTCAGCAGGTGTACCCCGGCGCACCAGTAAGGGTTCTGGTACAATCCAGGAGTACCGGTGGGTATAGAAAAACTACCGCGGAGTACTGGTGGGTGTACCGGTACTACCCCAGATTGTCGGGTAGGGTGCCAGGCCTACCGCAGAGCATCAGGTAGGGATACCGGGGCTAACCCGGAGGTTCAGGTAGGTATGTCTGGTGTACACCGCGCGCCCGTAAGGTCAGCAGGGGTACCCCAGCAAACCATTAAGTGTTCAGGTACTACCCTGGAGTACCGGTGGGTGTACCAATACTACCGCAGAGTACCGGTGGGTGTACTGGTTCTACCCAGGCATATCGGGTAGGGGTGCCAGGCCAACAACAGAGCATCAGGTAGGGATACCGGGCCTAACATGGAGGGTCAGGTAGGAATGTCTGGTCTACACCGCGCACCCGTAACGTCATCAGGTGTAACCCCGTGAACCAGTAAGTGTTCACGTACTACCTCGGAGTACCGGTGGGTGTACCGATACTACCATAGAGTAACGGTGGGGGTACCGCTACTACCCCAGAAGGTCGGGTATGGGTGCCAAGCCTAATGCGGAGCATCAGGTAGGGATACCGGGCCTAACATGGAGGGTCAGGTAGGAATGTCTGGTCTACACCGCGCACCCGTAACGTCATCAGGTGTAACCCAGTGAACCAGTAAGGGTTCACGTACTACCTCGGAGTACCGGTGGGTGTACCGATACTACCAGAGAGTAACGGTGGGGGGTACCGCTACTACCCCAGAAGGTCGGGTATGGGTGCCAAGCCTAATGCGGAGCATCAGGTAGGGATACCGGGTCTAACCTGTGGGGTCCGGTAGGGAGGCCAGGTCTAATCCAGCGTGCACGAAGGGACAGCTGGTGTTCTCTGGCGCATCACAAAGGGTTCCGTTCCAACCCCAGAGTACCGGTGGGGGAACCGGTTCTACCTCGAAACATCGGGTAGGTATACCGGGCCTACCCCGGCGGGTCAGGTAGGAAGGGTGGGTGTAAAGCGGCGCGCCCGTAGGGTCAGCAGGTGTACCCCGGCGCACCAGTAAGGGTTCTGGTACAATCCAGGAGTACCGGTGGGTATAGAAAAACTACCGCGGAGTACTGGTGGGTGTACCGGTACTACCCCAGATTGTCGGGTAGGGTGCCAGGCCTACCGCAGAGCATCAGGTAGGGATACCGGGGCTAACCCGGAGGTTCAGGTAGGAATGTCTGGTCTACACCGCGCCCCCTTAAGGTCAGCAGGGGTACCCCAGCAAACCATTAAGTGTTCAGGTACTACCCTGGAGTACCGGTGGGTGTACCAATACTACCGCAGAGTACCGGTGGGTGTACTGGTTCTACCCCAGCATATCGGGTAGGGGTGCCAGGCCAACAACAGAGCATCAGGTAGGGATACCGGGCCTAACATGGAGGGTCAGGTAGGAATGTCTGGTCTACACCGCGCACCCGTAACGTCATCAGGTGTAACCCAGTGAACCAGTAAGGGTTCACGTACTACCTCGGAGTACCGGTGGGTGTACGGATACTACTGCAGAGTAACGGTGGGGGTACCGCTACTACCCCAGAAGGTCGGGTATGGGCGCCAAGCCTAATGCGGAGCATCAGGTAGGGATACCGGGCCAAACCTGTGGGGTCCGGAAGGGAGGCCGGGTCTAATCCAGCGTGCACGAAGGGACAGCTGGTGTTCTCTGGCGCATCACAAAGGGTTCCGTTCCAACCCCAGAGTACCGGTGGGGGAACCGGTTCTACCTCGAAACATCGGGTAGGGATACCGGGCCTACCCCGGCGGGTCAGGTCGGAAGGGTGGGGGTACAGCGGCGCGCCCGTAGGGTCAGCAGGTGTACCCCGGCGCACCAGTAAGGGTTCTGGTACAATCCAGGAGTACCGGTGGGTATAGAAAAACTACCGCGGAGTACTGGTGGGTGTACCGGTACTACCCCAGATTGTCGGGTAGGGTGCCAGGCCTACCGCAGAGCATCAGGTAGGGATACCGGGGCTAACCCGGAGGTTCAGGTAGGAATGTCTGGTCTACACCGCGCGCCCGTAAGGTCAGCAGGGGTACCCCAGCAAACCATTAAGTGTTCAGGTACTACCCTGGAGTACCGGTGGGTGTACCAATACTACCGCAGAGTACCGGTGGGTGTACTGGTTCTACCCCAGCATATCGGGTAGGGGTGCCAGGCCAACAACAGAGCATCAGGTAGGGATACCGGGCCTAACATGGAGGGTCAGGTAGGAATGTCTGGTCTACACCGCGCACCCGTAACGTCATCAGGTGTAACCCAGTGAACCAGTAAGGGTTCACGTACTACCTCGGAGTACCGGTGGGTGTACCGATACTACCGCAGAGTAACGGTGGGGGTACCGCTACTACCCCAGAAGGTCGGGTATGGGTGCCAAGCCTAATGCGGAGCATCGGGTAGGGATACCGGGTCTAACCTGTGGGGTCCGGTAGGGAGGCCAGGTCTAATCCAGCGTGCACCAAGGGACAGCTGGTGTTCTCTGGCGCATCACAAAGGGTTCCGTTCCAACCCCAGAGTACCGGTGGGGGAACCGGTTCTACCTCGAAACATCGGGTAGGGATACCGGGCCTAACCGGCGGGTCAGGTAGGAAGGGTGGGTCTAAAGCGGCGCGCCCGTAGGGTCAGCAGGTGTACCCCGGCGCACCAGTAAGGGTTCTGGTACAATCCAGGAGTACCGGTGGGTATAGAAAAACTACCGCGGAGTACTGGTGGGTGTACCGGTACTACCCCAGATTGTCGGGTAGGGTGCCAGGCCTACCGCAGAGCATCAGGTAGGGATACCGGGGCTAACCCGGAGGTTCAGGTAGGTATGTCTGGTGTACACCGCGCGCCCGTAAGGTCAGCAGGGGTACCCCAGCAAACCATTAAGTGTTCAGGTACTACCCTGGAGTACCGGTGGGTGTACCAATACTACCGCAGAGTACCGGTGGGTGTACTGGTTCTACCCAGGCATATCGGGTAGGGGTGCCAGGCCAACAACAGAGCATCAGGTAGGGATACCGGGCCTAACATGGAGGGTCAGGTAGGAATGTCTGGTCTACACCGCGCACCCGTAACGTCATCAGGTGTAACCCCGTGAACCAGTAAGTGTTCACGTACTACCTCGGAGTACCGGTGGGTGTACGGATACTACTGCAGAGTAACGGTGGGGGTACCGCTACTACCCCAGAAGGTCGGGTATGGGTGCCAAGCCTAATGCGGAGCATCAGGTAGGGATACCGGGCCTAACCTGTGGGGTCCGGAAGGGAGGCCGGGTCTAGTCCAGCGCGCACGAAGGGACAGCTGGTGTTCTCTGGCGCATCACAAAGGGTTCCGTTCCAACCCCAGAGTACCGGTGGGGGAACCGGTTCTACCTCGAAACATCGGGTAGGGATACCGGGCCTACCCCGGCGGGTCAGGTAGGAAGGGTGGGTGTAAAGCGGCGCGCCCGTAGGGTCAGCAGGTGTACCCCGGCGCACCAGTAAGGGTTCTGGTACAATCCAGGAGTACCGGTGGGTATAGAAAAACTACCGCGGAGTACTGGTGGGTGTACCGGTACTACCCCAGATTGTCGGGTAGGGTGCCAGGCCTACCGCAGAGCATCAGGTAGGGATACCGGGGCTAACCCGGAGGTTCAGGTAGGAATGTCTGGTCTACACCGCGCGCCCGTAAGGTCAGCAGGGGTACCCCAGCAAACCATTAAGTGTTCAGGTACTACCCTGGAGTACCGGTGGGTGTACCAATACTACCGCAGAGTACCGGTGGGTGTACTGGTTCTACCCCAGCATATCGGGTAGGGGTGCCAGGCCAACAACAGAGCATCAGGTAGGGATACCGGGCCTAACATGGAGGGTCAGGTAGGAATGTCTGGTCTACACCGCGCACCCGTAACGTCATCAGGTGTGACCCAGTGAACCAGTAAGGGTTCACGTACTACCTCGGAGTACCGGTGGGTGTACCGATACTACCAGAGAGTAACGGTGGGGGTACCGCTACTACCCCAGAAGGTCGGGTATGGGTGCCAAGCCTAATGCGGAGCATCAGGTAGGGATACCGGGTCTAACCTGTGGGGTCCGGTAGGGAGGCCAGGTCTAATCCAGCGTGCACGAAGGGACAGCTGGTGTTCTCTGGCGCATCACAAAGGGTTCCGTTCCAACCCCAGAGTACCGGTGGGGGAACCGGTTCTACCTCGAAACATCGGGTAGGGATACCGGGCCTACCCCGGCGGGTCAGGTAGGAAGGGTGGGTGTAAAGCGGCGCGCCCGTAGGGTCAGCAGGTGTACCCCGGCGCACCAGTAAGGGTTCTGGTACAATCCAGGAGTACCGGTGGGTATAGAAAAACTACCGCGGAGTACTGGTGGGTGTACCGGTACTACCCCAGATTGTCGGGTAGGGTGCCAGGCCTACCGCAGAGCATCAGGTAGGGATACCGGGGCTAACCCGGAGGTTCAGGTAGGAATGTCTGGTCTACACCGCGCGCCCGTAAGGTCAGCAGGGGTACCCCAGCAAACCATTAAGTGTTCAGGTACTACCCTGGAGTACCGGTGGGTGTACCAATACTACCGCAGAGTACCGGTGGGTGTACTGGTTCTACCCCAGCATATCGGGTAGGGGTGCCAGGCCAACAACAGAGCATCAGGTAGGGATACCGGGCCTAACATGGAGGGTCAGGTAGGAATGTCTGGTCTACACCGCGCACCCGTAACGTCATCAGGTGTGACCCAGTGAAACAGTAAGGGTTCACGTACTACCTCGGAGTACCGGTGGGTGTACCGATACTACCATAGAGTAACGGTGGGGGTACCACTACTACCCCAGAAGGTCGGGTATGGGTGCCAAGCCTAATGCGGAGCATCAGGTAGGGATACCGGGTCTAACCTGTGGGGTCCGGTAGGGAGGCCAGGTCTAATCCAGCATGCACGAAGGGACAGCTGGTGTTCTCTGGCGCATCACAAAGGGTTCCGTTGCAACCCCAGAGTACCGGTGGGGGAACCGGTTCTACCTCGAAACATCGGGTAGGGATACCGGGCCTACCCCGGCGGGTCAGGTAGGAAGGGTGGGTGTAAAGCGGCGCGCCCGTAGGGTCAGCAGGTGTACCCCAGCGCACCAGTAAGGGTTCTGGTACAATCCAGGAGTACCGGTGGGTATAGAAAAACTACCGCGGAGTACTGGTGGGTGTACCGGTACTACCCCAGATTGTCGGGTAGGGTGCCAGGCCTACCGCAGAGCATCAGGTAGGGATACCGGGGCTAACCCGGAGGTTCAGGTAGGAATGTCTGGTCTACACCGCGCGCCCGTAAGGTCAGCAGGGGTACCCCAGCAAACCATTAAGTGTTCAGGTACGACCCTGGAGTACCGATGGGTGTACCAATACTACCGCAGAGTACCGGTGGGTGTACTGGTTCTACCCCAGCATATCGGGTAGGGGTGCCAGGCCAACAACAGAGCAACAGGTAGGGATACCGGGCCTAACACGGAGGGTCAGGTAGGAATGTCTGGTCTACACCGCGCACCCGTAACGTCATCAGGTGTGACCCAGTGAACCAGTAAGGGTTCACGTACTACCTCGGAGTACCGGTGGGTGTACCGATACTACCATAGAGTAACGGTGGGGGTACCGCTACTACCCCAGAAGGTCGGGTATGGGTGCCAAGCCTAATGCGGAGCATCAGGTAGGGATACCGGGTCTAACCTGTGGGGTCCGGTAGGGAGGCCAGGTCTAATCCAGCGTGCACGAAGGGACAGCTGGTGTTCTCTGGCGCATCACAAAGGGTTCCGTTCCAACCCCAGAGTACCGGTGGGGGAACCGGTTCTACCTCGAAACATCGGGTAGGGATACCGGGCCTACCCCGGCGGGTCAGGTAGGAAGGGTGGGTCTAAAGCGGCGCGCCCGTAGGGTCAGCAGGTGTACCCCGGCGCACCAGTAAGGGTTCTGGTACAATCCAGGAGTACCGGTGGGTATAGAAAAACTACCGTGGAGTACTGGTGGGTGTACCGGTACTACCCCAGATTGTCGGGTAGGGTGCCAGGCCTACCGCAGAGCATCAGGTAGGGATACCGGGGCTAACCCGGAGGTTCAGGTAGGAATGTCTGGTCTACACCGCGCGCCCGTAAGGTCAGCAGGGGTACCCCAGCAAACCATTAAGTGTTCAGGTACTACCCTGGAGTACCGGTGGGTGTACCAATACTACCGCAGAGTACCGGTGGGTGTACTGGTTCTACCCCAGCATATCGGGTAGGGGTGCCAGGCCAACAACAGAGCATCAGGTAGGGATACCGGGCCTAACATGGAGGGTCAGGTAGGAATGTCTGGTCTACACCGCGCACCCGTAACGTCATCAGGTGTAACCCAGTGAACCAGTAAGGGTTCACGTACTACCTCGGAGTACCGGTGGGTGTACCGATACTACCGCAGAGTACCGGTGGGGGTACCGCTACTACCCCAGAAGGTCGGGTATGGGTGCCAAGCCTAATGCGGAGCATCAGGTAGGGATACCGGGTCTAACCTGTGGGGTCCGGTAGGGAGGCCAGGTCTAATCCAGCATGCACCAAGGGACAGCTGGTGTTCTCTGGCGCATCACAAAGGGTTCCGTTCCAACCCCAGAGTACCGGTGGGGGAACCGGTTCTACCTCGAAACATCGGGTAGGGATACCGGGCCTACCCCGGCGGGTCAGGTAGGAAGGGTGGGTGTAAAGCGGCGCGCCCGTAGGGTCAGCAGGTGTACCCCGGCGCACCAGTAAGGGTTCTGGTACAATCCAGGAGTACCACTGGGTATAGAAAAACTACCGCGGAGTACTGGTGGGTGTACCGGTACTACCCCAGATTGTCGGGTAGGGTGCCAGGCCTACCGCAGAGCATCAGGTAGGGATACCGGGGCTAACCCGGAGGTTCAGGTAGGAATGTCTGGTCTACACCGCGCCCCCTTAAGGTCAGCAGGGGTACCCCAGCAAACCATTAAGTGTTCAGGTACGACCCTGGAGTACCGATGGGTGTACCAATACTACCGCAGAGTACCGGTGGGTGTACTGGTTCTACCCCAGCATATCGGGTAGGGGTGCCAGGCCAACAACAGAGCAACAGGTAGGGATACCGGGCCTAACATGGAGGGTCAGGTAGGAATGTCTGGTCTACACCGCGCACCCGTAACGTCATCAGGTGTGACCCAGTGAACCAGTAAGGGTTCACGTACTACCTCGGAGTACCGGTGGGTGTACCGATACTACCATAGAGTAACGGTGGGGGTACCGCTACTACCCCAGAAGGTCGGGTATGGGTGCCAAGCCTAATGCGGAGCATCAGGTAGGGATACCGGGTCTAACCTGTGGGGTCCGGTAGGGAGGCCAGGTCTAATCCAGCGTGCACGAAGGGACAGCTGGTGTTCTCTGGCGCATCACAAAGGGTTCCGTTCCAACCCCAGAGTACCGGTGGGGGAACCGGTTCTACCTCGAAACATCGGGTAGGGATACCGGGCCTACCCCAGCGGGTCAGGTAGGAAGGGTGGGTCTAAAGCGGCGCGCCCGTAGGGTCAGCAGGTGTACCCCGGCGCACCAGTAAGGGTTCTGGTACAATCCAGGAGTACCGGTGGGTATAGAAAAACTACCGCGGAGTACTGGTGGGTGTACCGGTACTACCCCAGATTGTCGGGTAGGGTGCCAGGCCTACCGCAGAGCATCAGGTAGGGATACCGGGGCTAACCCGGAGGTTCAGGTAGGAATGTCTGGTGTACACCGCGCGCCCGTAAGGTCAGCAGGGGTACCCCAGCAAACCATTAAGTGTTCAGGTACTACCCTGGAGTACCGGTGGGTGTACCAATACTACCGCAGAGTACCGGTGGGTGTACTGGTTCTACCCCAGCATATCGGGTAGGGGTGCCAGGCCAACAACAGAGCATCAGGTAGGGATACCCGGCCTAACATGGAGGGTCAGGTAGGAATGTCTGGTCTACACCGCGCACCCGTAACGTCATCAGGTGTAACCCAGTGAACCAGTAAGGGTTCACGTACTACCTCGGAGTACCGGTGGGTGTACCGATACTACCGCAGAGTAACGGTGGGGGTACCGCTACTACCCCAGAAGGTCGGGTATGGGTGCCAAGCCTAATGCGGAGCATCAGGTAGCGATACCGGGTCTAACCTGTGGGGTCGGGTAGGGAGGCCAGGTCTAATCCAGCGTGCACGAAGGGACAGCTGGTGTTCTCTGGCGCATCACAAAGGGTTCCGTTCCAACCCCAGAGTACCGGTGGGGGAACCGGTTCTACCTCGAAACATCGGGTAGGGATATTGGGCCTACCCCGGCGGGTCAGGTAGGAAGGGTGGGTGTAAAGCGGCGCGCCCGTAGGGTCAGCAGGTGTACCCCGGCGCACCAGTAAGGGTTCTGGTACAATCCAGGAGTACCGGTGGGTATAGAAAAACTACCGCGGAGTACTGGTGGGTGTACCGGTACTACCCCAGATTGTCGGGTAGGGTGCCAGGCCTACCGCAGAGCATCAGGTAGGGATACCGGGGCTAACCCGGAGGTTCAGGTAGGAATGTCTGGTCTACACCGCGCGCCCGTAAGGTCAGCAGGGGTACCCCAGCAAACCATTAAGTGTTCAGGTACTACCCTGGAGTACCGGTGGGTGTACCAATACTACCGCAGAGTACCGGTGGGTGTACTGGTTCTACCCCAGCATATCGGGTAGGGGTGCCAGGCCAACAACATAGCATCAGGTAGGGATACCGGGCCTAACATGGAGGGTCAGGTAGGAATGTCTGGTCTACACCGCGCACCCGTAACGTCATCAGGTGTAACCCAGTGAACCAGTAAGGGTTCACGTACTACCTCGGAGTACCGGTGGGTGTACGGATACTACTGCAGAGTAACGGTGGGGGTACCGCTACTACCCCAGAAGGTCGCGTATGGGTGCCAAGCCTAATGCGGAGCATCAGGTAGGGATACCGGGTCTAACCTGTGGGGTCCGGTAGGGAGGCCAGGTCTAATCCAGCGTGCACGAAGGGACAGCTGGTGTTCTCTGGCGCATCACAAAGGGTTCCGTTCCAACCCCAGAGTACCGGTGGGGGAACCGGTTCTACCTCGAAACATCAGGTAGGGATACCGGGCCTACCCCGGCGGGTCAGGTAGTAAGGGTGGGTGTAAAGCGGCGCGCCCGTAGGGTCAGCAGGTGTACCCCGGCGCACCAGTAAGGGTTCTGGTACAATCCAGGAGTACCGGTGGGTATAGAAAAACTACCGCGGAGTACTGGTGGGTGTACCGGTACTACCCCAGATTGTCGGGTAGGGTGCCAGGCCTACCGCAGAGCATCAGGTAGGGATACCGGGGCTAACCCGGAGGTTCAGGTAGGAATGTCTGGTCTACACCGCGCGCCCGTAAGGTCAGCAGGGGTACCCCAGCAAACCATTAAGTGTTCAGGTACTACCCTGGAGTACCGGTGGGTGTACCAATACTACCGCAGAGTACCGGTGGGTGTACTGGTTCTACCCCAGCATATCGGGTAGGGGTGCCAGGCCAACAACAGAGCATCAGGTAGGGATACCGGGCCTAACATGGAGGGTCAGGTAGGAATGTCTGGTCTACACCGCGCACCCGTAACGTCATCAGGTGTAACCCAGTGAACCAGTAAGGGTTCACGTACTACCTCGGAGTACCGGTGGGTGTACGGATACTACTGCAGAGTAACGGTGGGGGTACCGCTACTACCCCAGAAGGTCGGGTATGGGTGCCAAGCCTAATGCGGAGCATCAGGTAGGGATACCGGGCCTAACCTGTGGGGTCCGGAAGGGAGGCCGGGTCTAATCCAGCGTGCACGAAGGGACAGCTGGTGTTCTCTGGCGCATCACAAAGGGTTCCGTTCCCACCCCAGAGTACCGGTGGGGGAACCGGTTCGACCTCGAAACATCGGGTAGGGATACCGGGCCTACCCCGGCGGGTCAGGTAGGAAGGGTGGGTGTAAAGCGGCGCGCCCGTAGGGTCAGCAGGTGTACCCCGGCGCACCAGTAAGGGTTCTGGTACAATCCAGGAGTACCGGTGGGTATAGAAAAACTACCGCGGAGTACTGGTGGGTGTACCGGTACTACCCCAGATTGTCGGGTAGGGTGCCAGGCCTACCGCAGAGCATCAGGTAGGGATACCGGGGCTAACCCGGAGGTTCAGGTAGGAATGTCTGGTCTACACCGCGCCCCCTTAAGGTCAGCAGGGGTACCCCAGCAAACCATTAAGTGTTCAGGTACGACCCTGGAGTACCGATGGGTGTACCAATACTACCGCAGAGTACCGGTGGGTGTACTGGTTCTACCCCAGCATATCGGGTAGGGGTGCCAGGCCAACAACAGAGCAACAGGTAGGGATACCGGGCCTAACATGGAGGGTCAGGTAGGAATGTCTGGTCTACACCGCGCACCCGTAACGTCATCAGGTGTGACCCAGTGAACCAGTAAGGGTTCACGTACTACCTCGGAGTACCGGTGGGTGTACCGATACTACCATAGAGTAACGGTGGGGGTACCGCTACTACCCCAGAAGGTCGCGTATGGGTGCCAAGCCTAATGCGGAGCATCAGGTAGGGATACCGGGTCTAACCTGTGGGGTCCGGTAGGGAGGCCAGGTCTAATCCAGCGTGCACCAAGGGACAGCTGGTGTTCTCTGGCGCATCACAAAGGGTTCCGTTCCAACCCCAGAGTACCGGTGGGGGAACCGGTTCTACCTCGAAACATCGGGTAGGGATACCGGGCCTACCCCAGCGGGTCAGGTAGGAAGGGTGGGTCTAAAGCGGCGCGCCCGTAGGGTCAGCAGGTGTACCCCGGCGCACCAGTAAGGGTTCTGGTACAATCCAGGAGTACCGGTGGGTATAGAAAAACTACCGCGGAGTACTGGTGGGTGTACCGGTACTACCCCAGATTGTCGGGTAGGGTGCCAGGCCTACCGCAGAGCATCAGGTAGGGATACCGGGGCTAACCCGGAGGTTCAGGTAGGAATGTCTGGTCTACACCGCGCGCCCGTAAGGTCAGCAGGGGTACCCCAGCAAACCATTAAGTGTTCAGGTACTACCCTGGAGTACCGGTGGGTGTACCAATACTACCGCAGAGTACCGGTGGGTGTACTGGTTCTACCCCAGCATATCGGGTAGGGGTGCCAGGCCAACAACAGAGCATCAGGTAGGGATACCCGGCCTAACATGGAGGGTCAGGTAGGAATGTCTGGTCTACACCGCGCACCCGTAACGTCATCAGGTGTAACCCAGTGAACCAGTAAGGGTTCACGTACTACCTCGGAGTACCGGTGGGTGTACCGATACTACCGCAGAGTAACGGTGGGGGTACCGCTACTACCCCAGAAGGTCGGGTATGGGTGCCAAGCCTAATGCGGAGCATCAGGTAGCGATACCGGGTCTAACCTGTGGGGTCCGGTAGGGAGGCCAGGTCTAATCCAGCGTGCACGAAGGGACAGCTGGTGTTCTCTGGCGCATCACAAAGGGTTCCGTTCCAACCCCAGAGTACCGGTGGGGGAACCGGTTCTACCTCGAAACATCGGGTAGGGATATTGGGCCTACCCCGGCGGGTCAGGTAGGAAGGGTGGGTGTAAAGCGGCGCGCCCGTAGGGTCAGCAGGTGTACCCCGGCGCACCAGTAAGGGTTCTGGTACAATCCAGGAGTACCACTGGGTATAGAAAAACTACCGCGGAGTACTGGTGGGTGTACCGGTACTACCCCAGATTGTCGGGTAGGGTGCCAGGCCTACCGCAGAGCATCAGGTAGGGATACCGGGGCTAACCCGGAGGTTCAGGTAGGAATGTCTGGTGTACACCGTGCGCCCGTAAGGTCAGCAGGGGTACCCCAGCAAACCATTAAGTGTTCAGGTACTACCCTGGAGTACCGGTGGGTGTACCAATACTACCGCAGAGTACCGGTGGGTGTACTGGTTCTACCCCAGCATATCGGGTAGGGGTGCCAGGCCAACAACAGAGCATCAGGTAGGGATACCGGGCCTAACATGGAGGGTCAGGTAGGAATGTCTGGTCTACACCGCGCACCCGTAACGTCATCAGGTGTAACCCAGTGAACCAGTAAGGGTTCACGTACTACCTCGGAGTACCGGTGGGTGTACGGATACTACTGCAGAGTACCGGTGGGGGTACCGCTACTACCCCAGAAGGTCGGGTATGGGTGCCAAGCCTAATGCGGAGCATCGGGTAGGGATACCGGGTCTAACCTGTGGGGTCCGGTAGGGAGGCCAGGTCTAATCCAGCGTGCACCAAGGGACAGCTGGTGTTCTCTGGCGCATCACAAAGGGTTCCGTTCCAACCCCAGAGTACCGGTGGGGGAACCGGTTCTACCTCGAAACATCGGGTAGGGATACCGGGCCTAACCGGCGGGTCAGGTAGGAAGGGTGGGTCTAAAGCGGCGCGCCCGTAGGGTCAGCAGGTGTACCCCGGCGCACCAGTAAGGGTTCTGGTACAATCCAGGAGTACCGGTGGGTATAGAAAAACTACCGCGGAGTACTGGTGGGTGTACCGGTACTACCCCAGATTGTCGGGTAGGGTGCCAGGCCTACCGCAGAGCATCAGGTAGGGATACCGGGGCTAACCCGGAGGTTCAGGTAGGAATGTCTGGTGTACACCGCGCGCCCGTAAGGTCAGCAGGGGTACCCCAGCAAACCATTAAGTGTTCAGGTACTACCCTGGAGTACCGGTGGGTGTACCAATACTACCGCAGAGTACCGGTGGGTGTACTGGTTCTACCCCAGCATATCGGGTAGGGGTGCCAGGCCAACAACAGAGCATCAGGTAGGGATACCCGGCCTAACATGGAGGGTCAGGTAGGAATGTCTGGTCTACACCGCGCACCCGTAACGTCATCAGGTGTAACCCAGTGAACCAGTAAGGGTTCACGTACTACCTCGGAGTACCGGTGGGTGTACCGATACTACCGCAGAGTAACGGTGGGGGTACCGCTACTACCCCAGAAGGTCGGGTATGGGTGCCAAGCCTAATGCGGAGCATCAGGTAGCGATACCGGGTCTAACCTGTGGGGTCGGGTAGGGAGGCCAGGTCTAATCCAGCGTGCACGAAGGGACAGCTGGTGTTCTCTGGCGCATCACAAAGGGTTCCGTTCCAACCCCAGAGTACCGGTGGGGGAACCGGTTCTACCTCGAAACATCGGGTAGGGATATTGGGCCTACCCCGGCGGGTCAGGTAGGAAGGGTGGGTGTAAAGCGGCGCGCCCGTAGGGTCAGCAGGTGTACCCCGGCGCACCAGTAAGGGTTCTGGTGGGTGTACCGGTACTACCCCAGATTGTCGGGTAGGGTGCCAGGCCTACCGCAGAGCATCAGGTAGGGATACCGGGGCTAACCCGGAGGTTCAGGTAGGAATGTCTGGTCTACACCGCGCGCCCGTAAGGTCAGCAGGGGTACCCCAGCAAACCATTAAGTGTTCAGGTACTACCCTGGAGTACCGGTGGGTGTACCAATACTACCGCAGAGTACCGGTGGGTGTACTGGTTCTACCCCAGCATATCGGGTAGGGGTGCCAGGCCAACAACATAGCATCAGGTAGGGATACCGGGCCTAACATGGAGGGTCAGGTAGGAATGTCTGGTCTACACCGCGCACCCGTAACGTCATCAGGTGTAACCCAGTGAACCAGTAAGGGTTCACGTACTACCTCGGAGTACCGGTGGGTGTACGGATACTACTGCAGAGTAACGGTGGGGGTACCGCTACTACCCCAGAAGGTCGCGTATGGGTGCCAAGCCTAATGCGGAGCATCAGGTAGGGATACCGGGTCTAACCTGTGGGGTCCGGTAGTGAGGCCAGGTCTAATCCAGCGTGCACGAAGGGACAGCTGGTGTTCTCTGGCGCATCCCAAAGGGTTCCGTTCCAACCCCAGAGTACCGGTGGGGGAACCGGTTCTACCTCGAAACATCAGGTAGGGATACCGGGCCTACCCCGGCGGGTCAGGTAGTAAGGGTGGGTGTAAAGCGGCGCGCCCGTAGGGTCAGCAGGTGTACCCCGGCGCACCAGTAAGGGTTCTGGTACAATCCAGGAGTACCGGTGGGTATAGAAAAACTACCGCGGAGTACTGGTGGGTGTACCGGTACTACCCCAGATTGTCGGGTAGGGTGCCAGGCCTACCGCAGAGCATCAGGTAGGGATACCGGGGCTAACCCGGAGGTTCAGGTAGGAATGTCTGGTCTACACCGCGCCCCCTTAAGGTCAGCAGGGGTACCCCAGCAAACCATTAAGTGTTCAGGTACTACCCTGGAGTACCGGTGGGTGTACCAATACTACCGCAGAGTACCGGTGGGTGTACTGGTTCTACCCCAGCATATCGGGTAGGGGTGCCAGGCCAACAACAGAGCATCAGGTAGGGATACCGGGCCTAACATGGAGGGTCAGGTAGGAATGTCTGGTCTACACCGCGCACCCGTAACGTCATCAGGTGTAACCCAGTGAACCAGTAAGGGTTCACGTACTACCTCGGAGTACCGGTGGGTGTACCGATACTACCAGAGAGTAATGGTGGGGGTACCGCTACTACCCCAGAAGGTCGGGTATGGGTGCCAAGCCTAATGCGGAGCATCAGGTAGGGATACCGGGTCTAACCTGTGGGGTCCGGTAGGGAGGCCAGGTCTAATCCAGCGTGCACGAAGGGACAGCTGGTGTTCTCTGGCGCATCACAAAGGGTTCCGTTCCAACCCTAGAGTACCGGTGGGGGAACCGGTTCTACCTCGAAACATCGGGTAGGTATACCGGGCCTACCCCGGCGGGTCAGGTAGGAAGGGTGGGTGTAAAGCGGCGCGCCCGTAGGGTCAGCAGGTGTACCCCGGCGCACCAGTAAGGGTTCTGGTACAATCCAGGAGTACCGGTGGGTATAGAAAAACTACCGCGGAGTACTGGTGGGTGTACCGGTACTACCCCAGATTGTCGGGTAGGGTGCCAGGCCTACCGCAGAGCATCAGGTAGGGATACCGGGGCTAACCCGGAGGTTCAGGTAGGAATGTCTGGTCTACACCGCGCCCCCTTAAGGTCAGCAGGGGTACCCCAGCAAACCATTAAGTGTTCAGGTACTACCCTGGAGTACCGGTGGGTGTACCAATACTACCGCAGAGTACCGGTGGGTGTACTGGTTCTACCCCAGCATATCGGGTAGGGGTGCCAGGCCAACAACAGAGCATCAGGTAGGGATACCGGGCCTAACATGGAGGGTCAGGTAGGAATGTCTGGTCTACACCGCGCACCCGTAACGTCATCAGGTGTAACCCAGTGAACCAGTAAGGGTTCACGTACTACCTCGGAGTACCGGTGGGTGTACCGATACTACCAGAGAGTAATGGTGGGGGTACCGCTACTACCCCAGAAGGTCGGGTATGGGTGCCAAGCCTAATGCGGAGCATCAGGTAGGGATACCGGGTCTAACCTGTGGGGTCCGGTAGGGAGGCCAGGTCTAATCCAGCGTGCACGAAGGGACAGCTGGTGTTCTCTGGCGCATCACAAAGGGTTCCGTTCCAACCCTAGAGTACCGGTGGGGGAACCGGTTCTACCTCGAAACATCGGGTAGGTATACCGGGCCTACCCCGGCGGGTCAGGTAGGAAGGGTGGGTGTAAAGCGGCGCGCCCGTAGGGTCAGCAGGTGTACCCCGGCGCACCAGTAAGGGTTCTGGTACAATCCAGGAGTACCGGTGGGTATAGAAAAACTACCGCGGAGTACTGGTGGGTGTACCGGTACTACCCCAGATTGTCGGGTAGGGTGCCAGGCCTACCGCAGAGCATCAGGTAGGGATACCGGGGCTAACCCGGAGGTTCAGGTAGGAATGTCTGGTCTACACCGCGCCCCCTTAAGGTCAGCAGGGGTACCCCAGCAAACCATTAAGTGTTCAGGTACTACCCTGGAGTACCGGTGGGTGTACCAATACTACCGCAGAGTACCGGTGGGTGTACTGGTTCTACCCCAGCATATCGGGTAGGGGTGCCAGGCCAACAACAGAGCATCAGGTAGGGATACCGGGCCTAACATGGAGGGTCAGGTAGGAATGTCTGGTCTACACCGCGCACCCGTAACGTCATCAGGTGTAACCCAGTGAACCAGTAAGGGTTCACGTACTACCTCGGAGTACCGGTGGGTGTACGGATACTACTGCAGAGTAACGGTGGGGGTACCGCTACTACCCCAGAAGGTCGGGTATGGGTGCCAAGCCTAATGCGGAGCATCAGGTAGGGATACCGGGCCTAACCTGTGGGGTCCGGAAGGGAGGCCGGGTCTAATCCAGCGTGCACGAAGGGACAGCTGGTGTTCTCTGGCGCATCACAAAGGGTTCCGTTCCAACCCCAGAGTACCGGTGGGGGAACCGGTTCTACCTCGAAACATCGGGTAGGGATACCGGGCCTACCCCGGCGGGTCAGGTAGGAAGGGTGGGTGTAAAGCGGCGCGCCCGTAGGGTCAGCAGGTGTACCCCGGCGCACCAGTAAGGGTTCTGGTACAATCCAGGAGTACCGGTGGGTATAGAAAAACTACCGCGGAGTACTGGTGGGTGTACCGGTACTACCCCAGATTGTCGGGTAGGGTGCCAGGCCTACCGCAGAGCATCAGGTAGGGATACCGGGGCTAACCCGGAGGTTCAGGTAGGAATGTCTGGTCTACACCGCGCCCCCTTAAGGTCAGCAGGGGTACCCCAGCAAACCATTAAGTGTTCAGGTACGACCCTGGAGTACCGATGGGTGTACCAATACTACCGCAGAGTACCGGTGGGTGTACTGGTTCTACCCCAGCATATCGGGTAGGGGTGCCAGGCCAACAACAGAGCAACAGGTAGGGATACCGGGCCTAACATGGAGGGTCAGGTAGGAATGTCTGGTCTACACCGCGCACCCGTAACGTCATCAGGTGTGACCCAGTGAACCAGTAAGGGTTCACGTACTACCTCGGAGTACCGGTGGGTGTACCGATACTACCATAGAGTAACGGTGGGGGTACCGCTACTACCCCAGAAGGTCGCGTATGGGTGCCAAGCCTAATGCGGAGCATCAGGTAGGGATACCGGGTCTAACCTGTGGGGTCCGGTAGGGAGGCCAGGTCTAATCCAGCGTGCACCAAGGGACAGCTGGTGTTCTCTGGCGCATCACAAAGGGTTCCGTTCCAACCCCAGAGTACCGGTGGGGGAACCGGTTCTACCTCGAAACATCGGGTAGGGATACCGGGCCTACCCCAGCGGGTCAGGTAGGAAGGGTGGGTCTAAAGCGGCGCGCCCGTAGGGTCAGCAGGTGTACCCCGGCGCACCAGTAAGGGTTCTGGTACAATCCAGGAGTACCGGTGGGTATAGAAAAACTACCGCGGAGTACTGGTGGGTGTACCGGTACTACCCCAGATTGTCGGGTAGGGTGCCAGGCCTACCGCAGAGCATCAGGTAGGGATACCGGGGCTAACCCGGAGGTTCAGGTAGGAATGTCTGGTCTACACCGCGCGCCCGTAAGGTCAGCAGGGGTACCCCAGCAAACCATTAAGTGTTCAGGTACTACCCTGGAGTACCGGTGGGTGTACCAATACTACCGCAGAGTACCGGTGGGTGTACTGGTTCTACCCCAGCATATCGGGTAGGGGTGCCAGGCCAACAACAGAGCATCAGGTAGGGATACCCGGCCTAACATGGAGGGTCAGGTAGGAATGTCTGGTCTACACCGCGCACCCGTAACGTCATCAGGTGTAACCCAGTGAACCAGTAAGGGTTCACGTACTACCTCGGAGTACCGGTGGGTGTACCGATACTACCGCAGAGTAACGGTGGGGGTACCGCTACTACCCCAGAAGGTCGGGTATGGGTGCCAAGCCTAATGCGGAGCATCAGGTAGCGATACCGGGTCTAACCTGTGGGGTCCGGTAGGGAGGCCAGGTCTAATCCAGCGTGCACGAAGGGACAGCTGGTGTTCTCTGGCGCATCACAAAGGGTTCCGTTCCAACCCCAGAGTACCGGTGGGGGAACCGGTTCTACCTCGAAACATCGGGTAGGGATATTGGGCCTACCCCGGCGGGTCAGGTAGGAAGGGTGGGTGTAAAGCGGCGCGCCCGTAGGGTCAGCAGGTGTACCCCGGCGCACCAGTAAGGGTTCTGGTACAATCCAGGAGTACCACTGGGTATAGAAAAACTACCGCGGAGTACTGGTGGGTGTACCGGTACTACCCCAGATTGTCGGGTAGGGTGCCAGGCCTACCGCAGAGCATCAGGTAGGGATACCGGGGCTAACCCGGAGGTTCAGGTAGGAATGTCTGGTCTACACCGCGCGCCCGTAAGGTCAGCAGGGGTACCCCAGCAAACCATTAAGTGTTCAGGTACTACCCTGGAGTACCGGTGGGTGTACCAATACTACCGCAGAGTACCGGTGGGTGTACTGGTTCTACCCCAGCATATCGGGTAGGGGTGCCAGGCCAACAACAGAGCATCAGGTAGGGATACCGGGCCTAACATGGAGGGTCAGGTAGGAATGTCTGGTCTACACCGCGCACCCGTAACGTCATCAGGTGTAACCCAGTGAACCAGTAAGGGTTCACGTACTACCTCGGAGTACCGGTGGGTGTACGGATACTACCGCAGAGTACCGGTGGGGGTACCGCTACTACCCCAGAAGGTCGGGTATGGGTGCCAAGCCTAATGCGGAGCATCGGGTAGGGATACCGGGTCTAACCTGTGGGGTCCGGTAGGGAGGCCAGGTCTAATCCAGCGTGCACCAAGGGACAGCTGGTGTTCTCTGGCGCATCACAAAGGGTTCCGTTCCAACCCCAGAGTACCGGTGGGGGAACCGGTTCTACCTCGAAACATCGGGTAGGGATACCGGGCCTAACCGGCGGGTCAGGTAGGAAGGGTGGGTCTAAAGCGGCGCGCCCGTAGGGTCAGCAGGTGTACCCCGGCGCACCAGTAAGGGTTCTGGTACAATCCAGGAGTACCGGTGGGTATAGAAAAACTACCGCGGAGTACTGGTGGGTGTACCGGTACTACCCCAGATTGTCGGGTAGGGTGCCAGGCCTACCGCAGAGCATCAGGTAGGGATACCGGGGCTAACCCGGAGGTTCAGGTAGGTATGTCTGGTGTACACCGCGCGCCCGTAAGGTCAGCAGGGGTACCCCAGCAAACCATTAAGTGTTCAGGTACTACCCTGGAGTACCGGTGGGTGTACCAATACTACCGCAGAGTACCGGTGGGTGTACTGGTTCTACCCAGGCATATCGGGTAGGGGTGCCAGGCCAACAACAGAGCATCAGGTAGGGATACCGGGCCTAACATGGAGGGTCAGGTAGGAATGTCTGGTCTACACCGCGCACCCGTAACGTCATCAGGTGTAACCCCGTGAACCAGTAAGTGTTCACGTACTACCTCGGAGTACCGGTGGGTGTACCGATACTACCATAGAGTAACGGTGGGGGTACCGCTACTACCCCAGAAGGTCGGGTATGGGTGCCAAGCCTAATGCGGAGCATCAGGTAGGGATACCGGGCCTAACATGGAGGGTCAGGTAGGAATGTCTGGTCTACACCGCGCACCCGTAACGTCATCAGGTGTAACCCAGTGAACCAGTAAGGGTTCACGTACTACCTCGGAGTACCGGTGGGTGTACCGATACTACCAGAGAGTAACGGTGGGGGTACCGCTACTACCCCAGAAGGTCGGGTATGGGTGCCAAGCCTAATGCGGAGCATCAGGTAGGGATACCGGGTCTAACCTGTGGGGTCCGGTAGGGAGGCCAGGTCTAATCCAGCGTGCACGAAGGGACAGCTGGTGTTCTCTGGCGCATCACAAAGGGTTCCGTTCCAACCCCAGAGTACCGGTGGGGGAACCGGTTCTACCTCGAAACATCGGGTAGGTATACCGGGCCTACCCCGGCGGGTCAGGTAGGAAGGGTGGGTGTAAAGCGGCGCGCCCGTAGGGTCAGCAGGTGTACCCCGGCGCACCAGTAAGGGTTCTGGTACAATCCAGGAGTACCGGTGGGTATAGAAAAACTACCGCGGAGTACTGGTGGGTGTACCGGTACTACCCCAGATTGTCGGGTAGGGTGCCAGGCCTACCGCAGAGCATCAGGTAGGGATA
The DNA here is from genome assembly GCF_929443795.1 of Astur gentilis. NCBI lineage: Eukaryota > Metazoa > Chordata > Aves > Accipitriformes > Accipitridae > Astur > Astur gentilis. Next base: position 179,112 of record NW_026061057.1, read on the forward strand.
CCGGGGCTAACCCGGAGGTTCAGGTAGGAATGTCTGGTCTACACCGCGCCCCCTTAAGGTCAGCAGGGGTACCCCAGCAAACCATTAAGTGTTCAGGTACTACCCTGGAGTACCGGTGGGTGTACCAATACTACCGCAGAGTACCGGTGGGTGTACTGGTTCTACCCCAGCATATCGGGTAGGGGTGCCAGGCCAACAACAGAGCATCAGGTAGGGATACCGGGCCTAACATGGAGGGTCAGGTAGGAATGTCTGGTCTACACCGCGCACCCGTAACGTCATCAGGTGTAACCCAGTGAACCAGTAAGGGTTCACGTACTACCTCGGAGTACCGGTGGGTGTACGGATACTACTGCAGAGTAACGGTGGGGGTACCGCTACTACCCCAGAAGGTCGGGTATGGGCGCCAAGCCTAATGCGGAGCATCAGGTAGGGATACCGGGCCAAACCTGTGGGGTCCGGAAGGGAGGCCGGGTCTAATCCAGCGTGCACGAAGGGACAGCTGGTGTTCTCTGGCGCATCACAAAGGGTTCCGTTCCAACCCCAGAGTACCGGTGGGGGAACCGGTTCTACCTCGAAACATCGGGTAGGGATACCGGGCCTACCCCGGCGGGTCAGGTAGGAAGGGTGGGTGTAAAGCGGCGCGCCCGTAGGGTCAGCAGGTGTACCCCGGCGCACCAGTAAGGGTTCTGGTACAATCCAGGAGTACCGGTGGGTATAGAAAAACTACCGCGGAGTACTGGTGGGTGTACCGGTACTACCCCAGATTGTCGGGTAGGGTGCCAGGCCTACCGCAGAGCATCAGGTAGGGATACCGGGCCTAACCCGGAGGTTCAGGTAGGAATGTCTGGTCTACACCGCGCGCCCGTAAGGTCAGCAGGGGTACCCCAGCAAACCATTAAGTGTTCAGGTACTACCCTGGAGTACCGGTGGGTGTACCAATACTACCGCAGAGTACCGGTGGGTGTACTGGTTCTACCCCAGCATATCGGGTAGGGGTGCCAGGCCAACAACAGAGCATCAGGTAGGGATACCGGGCCTAACATGGAGGGTCAGGTAGGAATGTCTGGTCTACACCGCGCACCCGTAACGTCATCAGGTGTAACCCAGTGAACCAGTAAGGGTTCACGTACTACCTCGGAGTACCGGTGGGTGTACCGATACTACCGCAGAGTAACGGTGGGGGTACCGCTACTACCCCAGAAGGTCGGGTATGGGTGCCAAGCCTAATGCGGAGCATCGGGTAGGGATACCGGGTCTAACCTGTGGGGTCCGGTAGGGAGGCCAGGTCTAATCCAGCGTGCACCAAGGGACAGCTGGTGTTCTCTGGCGCATCACAAAGGGTTCCGTTCCAACCCCAGAGTACCGGTGGGGGAACCGGTTCTACCTCGAAACATCGGGTAGGGATACCGGGCCTAACCGGCGGGTCAGGTAGGAAGGGTGGGTCTAAAGCGGCGCGCCCGTAGGGTCAGCAGGTGTACCCCGGCGCACCAGTAAGGGTTCTGGTACAATCCAGGAGTACCGGTGGGTATAGAAAAACTACCGCGGAGTACTGGTGGGTGTACCGGTACTACCCCAGATTGTCGGGTAGGGTGCCAGGCCTACCGCAGAGCATCAGGTAGGGATACCGGGGCTAACCCGGAGGTTCAGGTAGGTATGTCTGGTGTACACCGCGCGCCCGTAAGGTCAGCAGGGGTACCCCAGCAAACCATTAAGTGTTCAGGTACTACCCTGGAGTACCGGTGGGTGTACCAATACTACCGCAGAGTACCGGTGGGTGTACTGGTTCTACCCAGGCATATCGGGTAGGGGTGCCAGGCCAACAACAGAGCATCAGGTAGGGATACCGGGCCTAACATGGAGGGTCAGGTAGGAATGTCTGGTCTACACCGCGCACCCGTAACGTCATCAGGTGTAACCCCGTGAACCAGTAAGTGTTCACGTACTACCTCGGAGTACCGGTGGGTGTACGGATACTACTGCAGAGTAACGGTGGGGGTACCGCTACTACCCCAGAAGGTCGGGTATGGGTGCCAAGCCTAATGCGGAGCATCAGGTAGGGATACCGGGCCTAACCTGTGGGGTCCGGAAGGGAGGCCGGGTCTAGTCCAGCGCGCACGAAGGGACAGCTGGTGTTCTCTGGCGCATCACAAAGGGTTCCGTTCCAACCCCAGAGTAGCGGTGGGGGAACCGGTTCTACCTCGAAACATCGGGTAGGGATACCGGGCCTACCCCGGCGGGTCAGGTAGGAAGGGTGGGTGTAAAGCGGCGCGCCCGTAGGGTCAGCAGGTGTACCCCGGCGCACCAGTAAGGGTTCTGGTACAATCCAGGAGTACCGGTGGGTATAGAAAAACTACCGCGGAGTACTGGTGGGTGTACCGGTACTACCCCAGATTGTCGGGTAGGGTGCCAGGCCTACCGCAGAGCATCAGGTAGGGATACCGGGGCTAACCCGGAGGTTCAGGTAGGAATGTCTGGTCTACACCGCGCGCCCGTAAGGTCAGCAGGGGTACCCCAGCAAACCATTAAGTGTTCAGGTACTACCCTGGAGTACCGGTGGGTGTACCAATACTACCGCAGAGTACCGGTGGGTGTACTGGTTCTACCCCAGCATATCGGGTAGGGGTGCCAGGCCAACAACAGAGCATCAGGTAGGGATACCGGGCCTAACATGGAGGGTCAGGTAGGAATGTCTGGTCTACACCGCGCACCCGTAACGTCATCAGGTGTGACCCAGTGAACCAGTAAGGGTTCACGTACTACCTCGGAGTACCGGTGGGTGTACCGATACTACCAGAGAGTAACGGTGGGGGTACCGCTACTACCCCAGAAGGTCGGGTATGGGTGCCAAGCCTAATGCGGAGCATCAGGTAGGGATACCGGGTCTAACCTGTGGGGTCCGGTAGGGAGGCCAGGTCTAATCCAGCGTGCACGAAGGGACAGCTGGTGTTCTCTGGCGCATCACAAAGGGTTCCGTTCCAACCCCAGAGTACCGGTGGGGGAACCGGTTCTACCTCGAAACATCGGGTAGGGATACCGGGCCTACCCCGGCGGGTCAGGTAGGAAGGGTGGGTGTAAAGCGGCGCGCCCGTAGGGTCAGCAGGTGTACCCCGGCGCACCAGTAAGGGTTCTGGTACAATCCAGGAGTACCGGTGGGTATAGAAAAACTACCGCGGAGTACTGGTGGGTGTACCGGTACTACCCCAGATTGTCGGGTAGGGTGCCAGGCCTACCGCAGAGCATCAGGTAGGGATACCGGGGCTAACCCGGAGGTTCAGGTAGGAATGTCTGGTCTACACCGCGCGCCCGTAAGGTCAGCAGGGGTACCCCAGCAAACCATTAAGTGTTCAGGTACTACCCTGGAGTACCGGTGGGTGTACCAATACTACCGCAGAGTACCGGTGGGTGTACTGGTTCTACCCCAGCATATCGGGTAGGGGTGCCAGGCCAACAACAGAGCATCAGGTAGGGATACCGGGCCTAACATGGAGGGTCAGGTAGGAATGTCTGGTCTACACCGCGCACCCGTAACGTCATCAGGTGTGACCCAGTGAAACAGTAAGGGTTCACGTACTACCTCGGAGTACCGGTGGGTGTACCGATACTACCATAGAGTAACGGTGGGGGTACCACTACTACCCCAGAAGGTCGGGTATGGGTGCCAAGCCTAATGCGGAGCATCAGGTAGGGATACCGGGTCTAACCTGTGGGGTCCGGTAGGGAGGCCAGGTCTAATCCAGCATGCACGAAGGGACAGCTGGTGTTCTCTGGCGCATCACAAAGGGTTCCGTTGCAACCCCAGAGTACCGGTGGGGGAACCGGTTCTACCTCGAAACATCGGGTAGGGATACCGGGCCTACCCCGGCGGGTCAGGTAGGAAGGGTGGGTGTAAAGCGGCGCGCCCGTAGGGTCAGCAGGTGTACCCCAGCGCACCAGTAAGGGTTCTGGTACAATCCAGGAGTACCGGTGGGTATAGAAAAACTACCGCGGAGTACTGGTGGGTGTACCGGTACTACCCCAGATTGTCGGGTAGGGTGCCAGGCCTACCGCAGAGCATCAGGTAGGGATACCGGGGCTAACCCGGAGGTTCAGGTAGGAATGTCTGGTCTACACCGCGCGCCCGTAAGGTCAGCAGGGGTACCCCAGCAAACCATTAAGTGTTCAGGTACGACCCTGGAGTACCGATGGGTGTACCAATACTACCGCAGAGTACCGGTGGGTGTACTGGTTCTACCCCAGCATATCGGGTAGGGGTGCCAGGCCAACAACAGAGCAACAGGTAGGGATACCGGGCCTAACACGGAGGGTCAGGTAGGAATGTCTGGTCTACACCGCGCACCCGTAACGTCATCAGGTGTGACCCAGTGAACCAGTAAGGGTTCACGTACTACCTCGGAGTACCGGTGGGTGTACCGATACTACCATAGAGTAACGGTGGGGGTACCGCTACTACCCCAGAAGGTCGGGTATGGGTGCCAAGCCTAATGCGGAGCATCAGGTAGGGATACCGGGTCTAACCTGTGGGGTCCGGTAGGGAGGCCAGGTCTAATCCAGCGTGCACGAAGGGACAGCTGGTGTTCTCTGGCGCATCACAAAGGGTTCCGTTCCAACCCCAGAGTACCGGTGGGGGAACCGGTTCTACCTCGAAACATCGGGTAGGGATACCGGGCCTACCCCGGCGGGTCAGGTAGGAAGGGTGGGTCTAAAGCGGCGCGCCCGTAGGGTCAGCAGGTGTACCCCGGCGCACCAGTAAGGGTTCTGGTACAATCCAGGAGTACCGGTGGGTATAGAAAAACTACCGTGGAGTACTGGTGGGTGTACCGGTACTACCCCAGAATGTCGGGTAGGGTGCCAGGCCTACCGCAGAGCATCAGGTAGGGATACCGGGGCTAACCCGGAGGTTCAGGTAGGAATGTCTGGTCTACACCGCGCGCCCGTAAGGTCAGCAGGGGTACCCCAGCAAACCATTAAGTGTTCAGGTACTACCCTGGAGTACCGGTGGGTGTACCAATACTACCGCAGAGTACCGGTGGGTGTACTGGTTCTACCCCAGCATATCGGGTAGGGGTGCCAGGCCAACAACAGAGCATCAGGTAGGGATACCGGGCCTAACATGGAGGGTCAGGTAGGAATGTCTGGTCTACACCGCGCACCCGTAACGTCATCAGGTGTAACCCAGTGAACCAGTAAGGGTTCACGTACTACCTCGGAGTACCGGTGGGTGTACCGATACTACCGCAGAGTACCGGTGGGGGTACCGCTACTACCCCAGAAGGTCGGGTATGGGTGCCAAGCCTAATGCGGAGCATCAGGTAGGGATACCGGGTCTAACCTGTGGGGTCCGGTAGGGAGGCCAGGTCTAATCCAGCATGCACCAAGGGACAGCTGGTGTTCTCTGGCGCATCACAAAGGGTTCCGTTCCAACCCCAGAGTACCGGTGGGGGAACCGGTTCTACCTCGAAACATCGGGTAGGGATACCGGGCCTACCCCGGCGGGTCAGGTAGGAAGGGTGGGTGTAAAGCGGCGCGCCCGTAGGGTCAGCAGGTGTACCCCGGCGCACCAATAAGGGTTCTGGTACAATCCAGGAGTACCACTGGGTATAGAAAAACTACCGCGGAGTACTGGTGGGTGTACCGGTACTACCCCAGATTGTCGGGTAGGGTGCCAGGCCTACCGCAGAGCATCAGGTAGGGATACCGGGGCTAACCCGGAGGTTCAGGTAGGAATGTCTGGTCTACACCGCGCCCCCTTAAGGTCAGCAGGGGTACCCCAGCAAACCATTAAGTGTTCAGGTACGACCCTGGAGTACCGATGGGTGTACCAATACTACCGCAGAGTACCGGTGGGTGTACTGGTTCTACCCCAGCATATCGGGTAGGGGTGCCAGGCCAACAACAGAGCAACAGGTAGGGATACCGGGCCTAACATGGAGGGTCAGGTAGGAATGTCTGGTCTACACCGCGCACCCGTAACGTCATCAGGTGTGACCCAGTGAACCAGTAAGGGTTCACGTACTACCTCGGAGTACCGGTGGGTGTACCGATACTACCATAGAGTAACGGTGGGGGTACCGCTACTACCCCAGAAGGTCGGGTATGGGTGCCAAGCCTAATGCGGAGCATCAGGTAGGGATACCGGGTCTAACCTGTGGGGTCCGGTAGGGAGGCCAGGTCTAATCCAGCGTGCACGAAGGGACAGCTGGTGTTCTCTGGCGCATCACAAAGGGTTCCGTTCCAACCCCAGAGTACCGGTGGGGGAACCGGTTCTACCTCGAAACATCGGGTAGGGATACCGGGCCTACCCCAGCGGGTCAGGTAGGAAGGGTGGGTCTAAAGCGGCGCGCCCGTAGGGTCAGCAGGTGTACCCCGGCGCACCAGTAAGGGTTCTGGTACAATCCAGGAGTACCGGTGGGTATAGAAAAACTACCGCGGAGTACTGGTGGGTGTACCGGTACTACCCCAGATTGTCGGGTAGGGTGCCAGGCCTACCGCAGAGCATCAGGTAGGGATACCGGGGCTAACCCGGAGGTTCAGGTAGGAATGTCTGGTGTACACCGCGCGCCCGTAAGGTCAGCAGGGGTACCCCAGCAAACCATTAAGTGTTCAGGTACTACCCTGGAGTACCGGTGGGTGTACCAATACTACCGCAGAGTACCGGTGGGTGTACTGGTTCTACCCCAGCATATCGGGTAGGGGTGCCAGGCCAACAACAGAGCATCAGGTAGGGATACCCGGCCTAACATGGAGGGTCAGGTAGGAATGTCTGGTCTACACCGCGCACCCGTAACGTCATCAGGTGTAACCCAGTGAACCAGTAAGGGTTCACGTACTACCTCGGAGTACCGGTGGGTGTACCGATACTACCGCAGAGTAACGGTGGGGGTACCGCTACTACCCCAGAAGGTCGGGTATGGGTGCCAAGCCTAATGCGGAGCATCAGGTAGCGATACCGGGTCTAACCTGTGGGGTCGGGTAGGGAGGCCAGGTCTAATCCAGCGTGCACGAAGGGACAGCTGGTGTTCTCTGGCGCATCACAAAGGGTTCCGTTCCAACCCCAGAGTACCGGTGGGGGAACCGGTTCTACCTCGAAACATCGGGTAGGGATATTGGGCCTACCCCGGCGGGTCAGGTAGGAAGGGTGGGTGTAAAGCGGCGCGCCCGTAGGGTCAGCAGGTGTACCCCGGCGCACCAGTAAGGGTTCTGGTACAATCCAGGAGTACCGGTGGGTATAGAAAAACTACCGCGGAGTACTGGTGGGTGTACCGGTACTACCCCAGATTGTCGGGTAGGGTGCCAGGCCTACCGCAGAGCATCAGGTAGGGATACCGGGGCTAACCCGGAGGTTCAGGTAGGAATGTCTGGTCTACACCGCGCGCCCGTAAGGTCAGCAGGGGTACCCCAGCAAACCATTAAGTGTTCAGGTACTACCCTGGAGTACCGGTGGGTGTACCAATACTACCGCAGAGTACCGGTGGGTGTACTGGTTCTACCCCAGCATATCGGGTAGGGGTGCCAGGCCAACAACATAGCATCAGGTAGGGATACCGGGCCTAACATGGAGGGTCAGGTAGGAATGTCTGGTCTACACCGCGCACCCGTAACGTCATCAGGTGTAACCCAGTGAACCAGTAAGGGTTCACGTACTACCTCGGAGTACCGGTGGGTGTACGGATACTACTGCAGAGTAACGGTGGGGGTACCGCTACTACCCCAGAAGGTCGCGTATGGGTGCCAAGCCTAATGCGGAGCATCAGGTAGGGATACCGGGTCTAACCTGTGGGGTCCGGTAGGGAGGCCAGGTCTAATCCAGCGTGCACGAAGGGACAGCTGGTGTTCTCTGGCGCATCACAAAGGGTTCCGTTCCAACCCCAGAGTACCGGTGGGGGAACCGGTTCTACCTCGAAACATCAGGTAGGGATACCGGGCCTACCCCGGCGGGTCAGGTAGTAAGGGTGGGTGTAAAGCGGCGCGCCCGTAGGGTCAGCAGGTGTACCCCGGCGCACCAGTAAGGGTTCTGGTACAATCCAGGAGTACCGGTGGGTATAGAAAAACTACCGCGGAGTACTGGTGGGTGTACCGGTACTACCCCAGATTGTCGGGTAGGGTGCCAGGCCTACCGCAGAGCATCAGGTAGGGATACCGGGGCTAACCCGGAGGTTCAGGTAGGAATGTCTGGTCTACACCGCGCGCCCGTAAGGTCAGCAGGGGTACCCCAGCAAACCATTAAGTGTTCAGGTACTACCCTGGAGTACCGGTGGGTGTACCAATACTACCGCAGAGTACCGGTGGGTGTACTGGTTCTACCCCAGCATATCGGGTAGGGGTGCCAGGCCAACAACAGAGCATCAGGTAGGGATACCGGGCCTAACATGGAGGGTCAGGTAGGAATGTCTGGTCTACACCGCGCACCCGTAACGTCATCAGGTGTAACCCAGTGAACCAGTAAGGGTTCACGTACTACCTCGGAGTACCGGTGGGTGTACGGATACTACTGCAGAGTAACGGTGGGGGTACCGCTACTACCCCAGAAGGTCGGGTATGGGTGCCAAGCCTAATGCGGAGCATCAGGTAGGGATACCGGGCCTAACCTGTGGGGTCCGGAAGGGAGGCCGGGTCTAATCCAGCGTGCACGAAGGGACAGCTGGTGTTCTCTGGCGCATCACAAAGGGTTCCGTTCCAACCCCAGAGTACCGGTGGGGGAACCGGTTCTACCTCGAAACATCGGGTAGGGATACCGGGCCTACCCCGGCGGGTCAGGTAGGAAGGGTGGGTGTAAAGCGGCGCGCCCGTAGGGTCAGCAGGTGTACCCCGGCGCACCAGTAAGGGTTCTGGTACAATCCAGGAGTACCGGTGGGTATAGAAAAACTACCGCGGAGTACTGGTGGGTGTACCGGTACTACCCCAGATTGTCGGGTAGGGTGCCAGGCCTACCGCAGAGCATCAGGTAGGGATACCGGGGCTAACCCGGAGGTTCAGGTAGGAATGTCTGGTCTACACCGCGCCCCCTTAAGGTCAGCAGGGGTACCCCAGCAAACCATTAAGTGTTCAGGTACGACCCTGGAGTACCGATGGGTGTACCAATACTACCGCAGAGTACCGGTGGGTGTACTGGTTCTACCCCAGCATATCGGGTAGGGGTGCCAGGCCAACAACAGAGCAACAGGTAGGGATACCGGGCCTAACATGGAGGGTCAGGTAGGAATGTCTGGTCTACACCGCGCACCCGTAACGTCATCAGGTGTGACCCAGTGAACCAGTAAGGGTTCACGTACTACCTCGGAGTACCGGTGGGTGTACCGATACTACCATAGAGTAACGGTGGGGGTACCGCTACTACCCCAGAAGGTCGCGTATGGGTGCCAAGCCTAATGCGGAGCATCAGGTAGGGATACCGGGTCTAACCTGTGGGGTCCGGTAGGGAGGCCAGGTCTAATCCAGCGTGCACCAAGGGACAGCTGGTGTTCTCTGGCGCATCACAAAGGGTTCCGTTCCAACCCCAGAGTACCGGTGGGGGAACCGGTTCTACCTCGAAACATCGGGTAGGGATACCGGGCCTACCCCAGCGGGTCAGGTAGGAAGGGTGGGTCTAAAGCGGCGCGCCCGTAGGGTCAGCAGGTGTACCCCGGCGCACCAGTAAGGGTTCTGGTACAATCCAGGAGTACCGGTGGGTATAGAAAAACTACCGCGGAGTACTGGTGGGTGTACCGGTACTACCCCAGATTGTCGGGTAGGGTGCCAGGCCTACCGCAGAGCATCAGGTAGGGATACCGGGGCTAACCCGGAGGTTCAGGTAGGAATGTCTGGTCTACACCGCGCGCCCGTAAGGTCAGCAGGGGTACCCCAGCAAACCATTAAGTGTTCAGGTACTACCCTGGAGTACCGGTGGGTGTACCAATACTACCGCAGAGTACCGGTGGGTGTACTGGTTCTACCCCAGCATATCGGGTAGGGGTGCCAGGCCAACAACAGAGCATCAGGTAGGGATACCCGGCCTAACATGGAGGGTCAGGTAGGAATGTCTGGTCTACACCGCGCACCCGTAACGTCATCAGGTGTAACCCAGTGAACCAGTAAGGGTTCACGTACTACCTCGGAGTACCGGTGGGTGTACCGATACTACCGCAGAGTAACGGTGGGGGTACCGCTACTACCCCAGAAGGTCGGGTATGGGTGCCAAGCCTAATGCGGAGCATCAGGTAGCGATACCGGGTCTAACCTGTGGGGTCCGGTAGGGAGGCCAGGTCTAATCCAGCGTGCACGAAGGGACAGCTGGTGTTCTCTGGCGCATCACAAAGGGTTCCGTTCCAACCCCAGAGTACCGGTGGGGGAACCGGTTCTACCTCGAAACATCGGGTAGGGATATTGGGCCTACCCCGGCGGGTCAGGTAGGAAGGGTGGGTGTAAAGCGGCGCGCCCGTAGGGTCAGCAGGTGTACCCCGGCGCACCAGTAAGGGTTCTGGTACAATCCAGGAGTACCACTGGGTATAGAAAAACTACCGCGGAGTACTGGTGGGTGTACCGGTACTACCCCAGATTGTCGGGTAGGGTGCCAGGCCTACCGCAGAGCATCAGGTAGGGATACCGGGGCTAACCCGGAGGTTCAGGTAGGAATGTCTGGTGTACACCGTGCGCCCGTAAGGTCAGCAGGGGTACCCCAGCAAACCATTAAGTGTTCAGGTACTACCCTGGAGTACCGGTGGGTGTACCAATACTACCGCAGAGTACCGGTGGGTGTACTGGTTCTACCCCAGCATATCGGGTAGGGGTGCCAGGCCAACAACAGAGCATCAGGTAGGGATACCGGGCCTAACATGGAGGGTCAGGTAGGAATGTCTGGTCTACACCGCGCACCCGTAACGTCATCAGGTGTAACCCAGTGAACCAGTAAGGGTTCACGTACTACCTCGGAGTACCGGTGGGTGTACGGATACTACTGCAGAGTACCGGTGGGGGTACCGCTACTACCCCAGAAGGTCGGGTATGGGTGCCAAGCCTAATGCGGAGCATCGGGTAGGGATACCGGGTCTAACCTGTGGGGTCCGGTAGGGAGGCCAGGTCTAATCCAGCGTGCACCAAGGGACAGCTGGTGTTCTCTGGCGCATCACAAAGGGTTCCGTTCCAACCCCAGAGTACCGGTGGGGGAACCGGTTCTACCTCGAAACATCGGGTAGGGATACCGGGCCTAACCGGCGGGTCAGGTAGGAAGGGTGGGTCTAAAGCGGCGCGCCCGTAGGGTCAGCAGGTGTACCCCGGCGCACCAGTAAGGGTTCTGGTACAATCCAGGAGTACCGGTGGGTATAGAAAAACTACCGCGGAGTACTGGTGGGTGTACCGGTACTACCCCAGATTGTCGGGTAGGGTGCCAGGCCTACCGCAGAGCATCAGGTAGGGATACCGGGGCTAACCCGGAGGTTCAGGTAGGTATGTCTGGTGTACACCGCGCGCCCGTAAGGTCAGCAGGGGTACCCCAGCAAACCATTAAGTGTTCAGGTACTACCCTGGAGTACCGGTGGGTGTACCAATACTACCGCAGAGTACCGGTGGGTGTACTGGTTCTACCCAGGCATATCGGGTAGGGGTGCCAGGCCAACAACAGAGCATCAGGTAGGGATACCGGGCCTAACATGGAGGGTCAGGTAGGAATGTCTGGTCTACACCGCGCACCCGTAACGTCATCAGGTGTAACCCCGTGAACCAGTAAGTGTTCACGTACTACCTCGGAGTACCGGTGGGTGTACGGATACTACTGCAGAGTAACGGTGGGGGTACCGCTACTACCCCAGAAGGTCGGGTATGGGTGCCAAGCCTAATGCGGAGCATCAGGTAGGGATACCGGGCCTAACATGGAGGGTCAGGTAGGAATGTCTGGTCTACATCGCGCACCCGTAACGTCATCAGGTGTGACCCAGTGAACCAGTAAGGGTTCACGTACTACCTCGGAGTACCGGTGGGTGTACCGATACTACCAGAGAGTAACGGTGGGGGTACCGCTACTACCCCAGAAGGTCGGGTATGGGTGCCAAGCCTAATGCGGAGCATCAGGTAGGGATACCGGGTCTAACCTGTGGGGTCCGGTAGGGAGGCCAGGTCTAATCCAGCGTGCACGAAGGGACAGCTGGTGTTCTCTGGCGCATCACAAAGGGTTCCGTTCCAACCCCAGAGTACCGGTGGGGGAACCGGTTCTACCTCGAAACATCGGGTAGGTATACCGGGCCTACCCCGGCGGGTCAGGTAGGAAGGGTGGGTCTAAAGCGGCGCGCCCGTAGGGTCAGCAGGTGTACCCCGGCGCACCAGTAAGGGTTCTGGTACAATCCAGGAGTACCGGTGGGTATAGAAAAACTACCGCGGAGTACTGGTGGGTGTACCGGTACTACCCCAGATTGTCGGGTAGGGTGCCAGGCCTACCGCAGAGCATCAGGTAGGGATACCGGGGCTAACCCGGAGGTTCAGGTAGGAATGTCTGGTCTACACCGCGCCCCCTTAAGGTCAGCAGGGGTACCCCAGCAAACCATTAAGTGTTCAGGTACTACCCTGGAGTACCGGTGGGTGTACCAATACTACCGCAGAGTACCGGTGGGTGTACTGGTTCTACCCCAGCATATCGGGTAGGGGTGCCAGGCCAACAACAGAGCATCAGGTAGGGATACCGGGCCTAACATGGAGGGTCAGGTAGGAATGTCTGGTCTACACCGCGCACCCGTAAGGTCATCAGGTGTAACCCAGTGAACCAGTAAGGGTTCACGTACTACCTCGGAGTACCGGTGGGTGTACGGATACTACTGCAGAGTAACGGTGGGGGTACCGCTACTACCCCAGAAGGTCGGGTATGGGCGCCAAGCCTAATGCGGAGCATCAGGTAGGGATACCGGGCCAAACCTGTGGGGTCCGGAAGGGAGGCCGGGTCTAATCCAGCGTGCACGAAGGGACAGCTGGTGTTCTCTGGCGCATCACAAAGGGTTCCGTTCCAACCCCAGAGTACCGGTGGGGGAACCGGTTCTACCTCGAAACATCGGGTAGGGATAACGGGCCTACCCCGGCGGGTCAGGTAGGAAGGGTGGGTGTAAAGCGGCGCGCCCGTAGGGTCAGCAGGTGTACCCCGGCGCACCAGTAAGGGTTCTGGTACAATCCAGGAGTACCGGTGGGTATAGAAAAACTACCGCGGAGTACTGGTGGGTGTACCGGTACTACCCCAGATTGTCGGGTAGGGTGCCAGGCCTACCGCAGAGCATCAGGTAGGGATACCGGGGCTAACCCGGAGGTTCAGGTAGGAATGTCTGGTCTACACCGCGCGCCCGTAAGGTCAGCAGGGGTACCCCAGCAAACCATTAAGTGTTCAGGTACTACCCTGGAGTACCGGTGGGTGTACCAATACTACCGCAGAGTACCGGTGGGTGTACTGGTTCTACCCCAGCATATCGGGTAGGGGTGCCAGGCCAACAACAGAGCAACAGGTAGGGATACCGGGCCTAACATGGAGGGTCAGGTAGGAATGTCTGGTCTACACCGCGCACCCGTAACGTCATCAGGTGTGACCCAGTGAACCATTAAGTGTTCACGTACTACCTCGGAGTACCGGTGGGTGTACCGATACTACCATAGAGTAACGGTGGGGGTACCGCTACTACCCCAGAAGGTCGGGTATGGGTGCCAAGCCTAATGCGGAGCATCAGGTAGGGATACCGGGTCTAACCTGTGGGGTCCGGTAGGGAGGCCAGGTCTAATCCAGCGTGCACCAAGGGACAGCTGGTGTTCTCTGGCGCATCACAAAGGGTTCCGTTCCAACCCCAGAGTACCGGTGGGGGAACCGGTTCTACCTCGAAACATCGGGTAGGGATACCGGGCCTACCCCAGCGGGTCAGGTAGGAAGGGTGGGTCTAAAGCGGCGCGCCCGTAGGGTCAGCAGGTGTACCCCGGCGCACCAGTAAGGGTTCTGGTACAATCCAGGAGTACCGGTGGGTATAGAAAAACTACCGCGGAGTACTGGTGGGTGTACCGGTACTACCCCAGATTGTCGGGTAGGGTGCCAGGCCTACCGCAGAGCATCAGGTAGGGATACCGGGGCTAACCCGGAGGTTCAGGTAGGAATGTCTGGTCTACACCGCGCGCCCGTAAGGTCAGCAGGGGTACCCCAGCAAACCATTAAGTGTTCAGGTACTACCCTGGAGTACCGGTGGGTGTACCAATACTACCGCAGAGTACCGGTGGGTGTACTGGTTCTACCCCAGCATATCGGGTAGGGGTGCCAGGCCAACAACAGAGCATCAGGTAGGGATACCGGGCCTAACATGGAGGGTCAGGTAGGAATGTCTGGTCTACACCGCGCACCCGTAACGTCATCAGGTGTAACCCAGTGAACCAGTAAGGGTTCACGTACTACCTCGGAGTACCGGTGGGTGTACCGATACTACCGCAGAGTAACGGTGGGGGTACCGCTACTACCCCAGAAGGTCGGGTATGGGTGCCAAGCCTAATGCGGAGCATCGGGTAGGGATACCGGGCCTAACCTGTGGGGTCCGGAAGGGAGGCCGGGTCTAGTCCAGCGCGCACGAAGGGACAGCTGGTGTTCTCTGGCGCATCACAAAGGGTTCCGTTCCAACCCCAGAGTACCGGTGGGGGAACCGGTTCTACCTCGAAACATCGGGTAGGGATACCGGGCCTACCCCGGCGGGTCAGGTAGGAAGGGTGGGTGTAAAGCGGCGCGCCCGTAGGGTCAGCAGGTGTACCCCGGCGCACCAGTAAGGGTTCTGGTACAATCCAGGAGTACCGGTGGGTATAGAAAAACTACCGCGGAGTACTGGTGGGTGTACCGGTACTACCCCAGATTGTCGGGTTGGGTGCCAGGCCTACCGCAGAGCATCAGGTAGGGATACCGGGGCTAACCCGGAGGTTCAGGTAGGAATGTCTGGTCTACACCGCGCCCCCCTTAAGGTCAGCAGGGGTACCCCAGCAAACCATTAAGTGTTCAGGTACGACCCTGGAGTACCGATGGGTGTACCAATACTACCGCAGAGTACCGGTGGGTGTACTGGTTCTACCCCAGCATATCGGGTAGGGGTGCCAGGCCAACAACAGAGCAACAGGTAGGGATACCGGGCCTAACATGGAGGGTCAGGTAGGAATGTCTGGTCTACACCGCGCACCCGTAACGTCATCAGGTGTGACCCAGTGAACCAGTAAGGGTTCACGTACTACCTCGGAGTACCGGTGGGTGTACCGATACTACCATAGAGTAACGGTGGGGGTACCGCTACTACCCCAGAAGGTCGGGTATGGGTGCCAAGCCTAATGCGGAGCATCAGGTAGGGATACCGGGTCTAACCTGTGGGGTCCGGTAGGGAGGCCAGGTCTAATCCAGCGTGCACCAAGGGACAGCTGGTGTTCTCTGGCGCATCACAAAGGGTTCCGTTCCAACCCCAGAGTACCGGTGGGGGAACCGGTTCTACCTCGAAACATCGGGTAGGGATACCGGGCCTACCCCAGCGGGTCAGGTAGGAAGGGTGGGTCTAAAGCGGCGCGCCCGTAGGGTCAGCAGGTGTACCCCGGCGCACCAGTAAGGGTTCTGGTACAATCCAGGAGTACCGGTGGGTATAGAAAAACTACCGCGGAGTACTGGTGGGTGTACCGGTACTACCCCAGATTGTCGGGTAGGGTGCCAGGCCTACCGCAGAGCATCAGGTAGGGATACCGGGCTAACCCGGAGGTTCAGGTAGGTATGTCTGGTGTACACCGCGCGCCCGTAAGGTCAGCAGGGGTACCCCAGCAAACCATTAAGTGTTCAGGTACTACCCTGGAGTACCGGTGGGTGTACCAATACTACCGCAGAGTACCGGTGGGTGTACTGGTTCTACCCCAGCATATCGGGTAGGGGTGCCAGGCCAACAACAGAGCATCAGGTAGGGATACCGGGCCTAACATGGAGGGTCAGGTAGGAATGTCTGGTCTACACCGCGCACCCGTAACGTCATCAGGTGTAACCCAGTGAACCAGTAAGGGTTCACGTACTACCTCGGAGTACCGGTGGGTGTACGGATACTACCGCAGAGTAACGGTGGGGGTACCGCTACTACCCCAGAAGGTCGGGTATGGGTGCCAAGCCTAATGCGGAGCATCAGGTAGGGATACCGGGCCTAACCTGTGGGGTCCGGAAGGGAGGCCGGGTCTAGTCCAGCGCGCACGAAGGGACAGCTGGTGTTCTCTGGCGCATCACAAAGGGTTCCGTTCCAACCCCAGAGTACCGGTGGGGGAACCGGTTCTACCTCGAAACATCGGGTAGGGATACCGGGCCTACCCCGGCGAGTCAGGTAGGAAGGGTGGGTTTAAAGCGGCGCGCCCGTAGGGTCAGCAGGTGTACCCCGGCGCACCAGTAAGGGTTCTGGTACAATCCAGGAGTACTGGTGGGTATAGAAAAACTACCGCGGAGTACTGGTGGGTGTACCGGTACTACCCCAGATTGTCGGGTAGGGTGCCAGGCCTACCGCAGAGCATCAGGTAGGGATACCGGGGCTAACCCGGAGGTTCAGGTAGGAATGTCTGGTCTACACCGCGCGCCCGTAAGGTCAGCAGGGGTACCCCAGCAAACCATTAAGTGTTCAGGTACTACCCTGGAGTACCGGTGGGTATACCAATACTACCGCAGAGTACCGGTGGGTGTACTGGTTCTACCCCAGCATATCGGGTAGGGGTGCCAGGCCAACAACAGAGCATCAGGTAGGGATACCGGGCCTAACATGGAGGGTCAGGTAGGAATGTCTGGTCTACACCGCGCACCCGTAACGTCATCAGGTGTGACCCCGTGAACCAGTAAGGGTTCACGTACTACCTCGGAGTACCGGTGGGTGTACCGATACTACCATAGAGTAACGGTGGGGGTACCGCTACTACCCCAGAAGGTCGGGTATGGGTGCCAAGCCTAATGGGGAGCATCAGGTAGGGATACCGGGTCTAACCTGTGGGGTCCGGTAGGGAGGCCAGGTCTAATCCAGCGTGCACGAAGGGACAGCTGGTGTTCTCTGGCGCATCACAAAGGGTTCCGTTCCAACCCCAGAGTACCGGTGGGGGAACCGGTTCTACCTCGAAACATCGGGTAGGGATACCGGGCCTACCCCGGCGGGTCAGGTAGGAAGGGTGGGTGTAAAGCGGCGCGCCCGTAGGGTCAGCAGGTGTACCCCGGCGCACCAGTAAGGGTTCTGGTACAATCCAGGAGTACCGGTGGGTATAGAAAAACTACCGCGGAGTACTGGTGGGTATACCGGTACTACCCCAGATTGTCGGGTAGGGTGCCAGGCCTACCGCAGAGCATCAGGTAGGGATACCGGGGCTAACCCGGAGGTTCAGGTAGGAATGTCTGGTCTACACCGCGCCCCCTTAAGGTCAGCAGGGGTACCCCAGCAAACCATTAAGTGTTCAGGTACTACCCTGGAGTACCGGTGGGTGTACCAATACTACCGCAGAGTACCGGTGGGTGTACTGGTTCTACCCCAGCATATCGGGTAGGGGTGCCAGGCCAACAACAGAGCATCAGGTAGGGATACCGGGCCTAACATGGAGGGTCAGGTAGGAATGTCTGGTCTACACCGCGCACCCGTAACGTCATCAGGTGTAACCCAGTGAACCAGTAAGGGTTCACGTACTACCTCGGAGTACCGGTGGGTGTACGGATACTACCGCAGAGTAACGGTGGGGGTACCGCTACTACCCCAGAAGGTCGGGTATGGGTGCCAAGCCTAATGCGGAGCATCAGGTAGGGATACCGGGCCTAACCTGTGGGGTCCGGAAGGGAGGCCGGGTCTAGTCCAGCGCGCACGAAGGGACAGCTGGTGTTCTCTGGCGCATCACAAAGGGTTCCGTTCCAACCCCAGAGTACCGGTGGGGGAACCGGTTCTACCTCGAAACATCGGGTAGGGATACCGGGCCTACCCCGGCGGGTCAGGTAGGAAGGGTGGGTGTAAAGCGGCGCGCCCGTAGGGTCAGCAGGTGTACCCCGGCGCACCAGTAAGGGTTCTGGTACAATCCAGGAGTACCGGTGGGTATAGAAAAACTACCGCGGAGTACTGGTGGGTGTACCGGTACTACCCCAGATTGTCGGGTAGGGTGCCAGGCCTACCGCAGAGCATCAGGTAGGGATACCGGGGCTAACCCGGAGGTTCAGGTAGGAATGTCTGGTCTACACCGCGCCCCCTTAAGGTCAGCAGGGGTACCCCAGCAAACCATTAAGTGTTCAGGTACTACCCTGGAGTACCGGTGGGTGTACCAATACTACCGCAGAGTACCGGTGGGTGTACTGGTTCTACCCCAGCATATCGGGTAGGGGTGCCAGGCCAACAACAGAGCATCAGGTAGGGATACCGGGCCTAACATGGAGGGTCAGGTAGGAATGTCTGGTCTACACCGCGCACCCGTAACGTCATCAGGTGTGACCCAGTGAACCAGTAAGGGTTCACGTACTACCTCGGAGTACCGGTGGGTGTACCGATACTACCATAGAGTAACGGTGGGGGTACCGCTACTACCCCAGAAGGTCGGGTATGGGTGCCAAGCCTAATGCGGAGCATCAGGTAGGGATACCGGGTCTAACCTGTGGGGTCCGGTAGGGAGGCCAGGTCTAATCCAGCGTGCACCAAGGGACAGCTGGTGTTCTCTGGCGCATCACAAAGGGTTCCGTTCCAACCCCAGAGTACCGGTGGGGGAACCGGTTCTACCTCGAAACATCAGGTAGGGATACCGGGCCTACCCCGGCGGGTCAGGTAGGAAGGGTGGGTGTAAAGCGGCGCGCCCGTAGGGTCAGCAGGTGTACCCCGGCGCACCAGTAAGGGTTCTGGTACAATCCAGGAGTACCGGTGGGTATAGAAAAACTACCGCGGAGTACTGGTGGGTGTACCGGTACTACCCCAGATTGTCGGGTAGGGTGCCAGGCCTACCGCAGAGCATCAGGTAGGGATACCGGGGCTAACCCGGAGGTTCAGGTAGGAATGTCTGGTCTACACCGCGCCCCCTTAAGGTCAGCAGGGGTACCCCAGCAAACCATTAAGTGTTCAGGTACTACCCTGGAGTACCGGTGGGTGTACCAATACTACCGCAGAGTACCGGTGGGTGTACTGGTTCTACCCCAGCATATCGGGTAGGGGTGCCAGGCCAACAACAGAGCATCAGGTAGGGATACCGGGCCTAACATGGAGGGTCAGGTAGGAATGTCTGGTCTACACCGCGCACCCGTAACGTCATCAGGTGTGACCCAGTGAACCAGTAAGGGTTCACGTACTACCTCGGAGTACCGGTGGGTGTACCGATACTACCAGAGAGTAACGGTGGGGGTACCGCTACTACCCCAGAAGGTCGGGTATGGGTGCCAAGCCTAATGGGGAGCATCAGGTAGGGATACCGGGTCTAACCTGTGGGGTCCGGTAGGGAGGCCAGGTCTAATCCAGCGTGCACGAAGGGACAGCTGGTGTTCTCTGGCGCATCACAAAGGGTTCCGTTCCAACCCCAGAGTACCGGTGGGGGAACCGGTTCTACCTCGAAACATCGGGTAGGGATACCGGGCCTACCCCGGCGGGTCAGGTAGGAAGGGTGGGTCTAAAGCGGCGCGCCCGTAGGGTCAGCAGATGTACCCCGGCGCACCAGTAAGGGTTCTGGTACAATCCAGGAGTACCGGTGGGTATAGAAAAACTACCGCGGAGTACTGGTGGGTGTACCGGTACTACCCCAGATTGTCGGGTAGGGTGCCAGGCCTACCGCAGAGCATCAGGTAGGGATACCGGGGCTAACCCGGAGGTTCAGGTAGGAATGTCTGGTCTACACCGCGCCCCCTTAAGGTCAGCAGGGGTACCCCAGCAAACCATTAAGTGTTCAGGTACTACCCTGGAGTACCGGTGGGTGTACCAATACTACCGCAGAGTACCGGTGGGTGTACTGGTTCTACCCCAGCATATCGGGTAGGGGTGCCAGGCCAACAACAGAGCATCAGGTAGGGATACCGGGCCTAACATGGAGGGTCAGGTAGGAATGTCTGGTCTACACCGCGCACCCGTAACGTCATCAGGTGTAACCCAGTGAACCAGTAAGGGTTCACGTACTACCTCGGAGTACCGGTGGGTGTACGGATACTACCACAGAGTAACGGTGGGGGTACCGCTACTACCCCAGAAGGTCGGGTATGGGTGCCAAGCCTAATGCGGAGCATCAGGTAGGGATACCGGGCCTAACCTGTGGGGTCCGGAAGGGAGGCCGGGTCTAGTCCAGCGCGCACGAAGGGACAGCTGGTGTTCTCTGGCGCATCACAAAGGGTTCCGTTCCAACCCCAGAGTACCGGTGGGGGAACCGGTTCTACCTCGAAACATCGGGTAGGGATACCGGGCCTACCCCGGCGGGTCAGGTAGGAAGGGTGGGTGTAAAGCGGCGCGCCCGTAGGGTCAGCAGGTGTACCCCGGCGCACCAGTAAGGGTTCTGGTACAATCCAGGAGTACCGGTGGGTATAGAAAAACTACCGCGGAGTACTGGTGGGTGTACCGGTACTACCCCAGATTGTCGGGTAGGGTGCCAGGCCTACCGCAGAGCATCAGGTAGGGATACCGGGGCTAACCCGGAGGTTCAGGTAGGAATGTCTGGTCTACACCGCGCCCCCTTAAGGTCAGCAGGGGTACCCCAGCAAACCATTAAGTGTTCAGGTACTACCCTGGAGTACCGGTGGGTGTACCAATACTACCGCAGAGTACCGGTGGGTGTACTGGTTCTACCCCAGCATATCGGGTAGGGGTGCCAGGCCAACAACAGAGCATCAGGTAGGGATACCGGGCCTAACATGGAGGGTCAGGTAGGAATGTCTGGTCTACACCGCGCACCCGTAACGTCATCAGGTGTGACCCAGTGAACCAGTAAGGGTTCACGTACTACCTCGGAGTACCGGTGGGTGTACCGATACTACCATAGAGTAACGGTGGGGGTACCGCTACTACCCCAGAAGGTCGGGTATGGGTGCCAAGCCTAATGCGGAGCATCAGGTAGGGATACCGGGTCTAACCTGTGGGGTCCGGTAGGGAGGCCAGGTCTAATCCAGCGTGCACCAAGGGACAGCTGGTGTTCTCTGGCGCATCACAAAGGGTTCCGTTCCAACCCCAGAGTACCGGTGGGGGAACCGGTTCTACCTCGAAACATCAGGTAGGGATACCGGGCCTACCCCGGCGGGTCAGGTAGGAAGGGTGGGTGTAAAGCGGCGCGCCCGTAGGGTCAGCAGGTGTACCCCGGCGCACCAGTAAGGGTTCTGGTACAATCCAGGAGTACCGGTGGGTATAGAAAAACTACCGCGGAGTACTGGTGGGTGTACCGGTACTACCCCAGATTGTCGGGTAGGGTGCCAGGCCTACCGCAGAGCATCAGGTAGGGATACCGGGGCTAACCCGGAGGTTCAGGTAGGAATGTCTGGTCTACACCGCGCCCCCTTAAGGTCAGCAGGGGTACCCCAGCAAACCATTAAGTGTTCAGGTACTACCCTGGAGTACCGGTGGGTGTACCAATACTACCGCAGAGTACCGGTGGGTGTACTGGTTCTACCCCAGCATATCGGGTAGGGGTGCCAGGCCAACAACAGAGCATCAGGTAGGGATACCGGGCCTAACATGGAGGGTCAGGTAGGAATGTCTGGTCTACACCGCGCACCCGTAACGTCATCAGGTGTAACCCAGTGAACCAGTAAGGGTTCACGTACTACCTCGGAGTACCGGTGGGTGTACGGATACTACTGCAGAGTAACGGTGGGGGTACCGCTACTACCCCAGAAGGTCGGGTATGGGTGCCAAGCCTAATGCGGAGCATCAGGTAGGGATACCGGGCCTAACCTGTGGGGTCCGGAAGGGAGGCCGGGTCTAGTCCAGCGCGCACGAAGGGACAGCTGGTGTTCTCTGGCGCATCACAAAGGGTTCCGTTCCAACCCCAGAGTACCGGTGGGGGAACCGGTTCTACCTCGAAACATCGGGTAGGGATACCGGGCCTACCCCGGCGGGTCAGGTAGGAAGGGTGGGTCTAAAGCGGCGCGCCCGTAGGGTCAGCAGATGTACCCCGGCGCACCAGTAAGGGTTCTGGTACAATCCAGGAGTACCGGTGGGTATAGAAAAACTACCGCGGAGTACTGGTGGGTGTACCGGTACTACCCCAGATTGTCGGGTAGGGTGCCAGGCCTACCGCAGAGCATCAGGTAGGGATACCGGGGCTAACCCGGAGGTTCAGGTAGGAATGTCTGGTCTACACCGCGCCCCCTTAAGGTCAGCAGGGGTACCCCAGCAAACCATTAAGTGTTCAGGTACTACCCTGGAGTACCGGTGGGTGTACCAATACTACCGCAGAGTACCGGTGGGTGTACTGGTTCTACCCCAGCATATTGGGTAGGGGTGCCAGGCCAACAACAGAGCATCAGGTAGGGATACCGGGCCTAACATGGAGGGTCAGGTAGGAATGTCTGGTCTACACCGCGCACCCGTAACGTCATCAGGTGTGACCCAGTGAACCAGTAAGGGTTCACGTACTACCTCGGAGTACCGGTGGGTGTACCGATACTACCAGAGAGTAACGGTGGGGGTACCGCTACTACCCCAGAAGGTCGGGTATGGGTGCCAAGCCTAATGCGGAGCATCAGGTAGGGATACCGGGTCTAACCTGTGGGGTCCGGTAGGGAGGCCAGGTCTAATCCAGCGTGCACCAAGGGACAGCTGGTGTTCTCTGGCGCATCACAAAGGGTTCCGTTCCAACCCCAGAGTACCGGTGGGGGAACCGGTTCTACCTCGAAACATCGGGTAGGTATACCGGGCGTACCCCGGCGGGTCAGGTAGGAAGGGTGGGTGTAAAGCGGCGCGCCCGTAGGGTCAGCAGGTGTACCCCGGCGCACCAGTAAGGGTTCTGGTACAATCCAGGAGTACCGGTGGGTATAGAAAAACTACCGCGGAGTACTGGTGGGTGTACCGGTACTACCCCAGATTGTCGGGTAGGGTGCCAGGCCTACCGCAGAGCATCAGGTAGGGATACCGGGGCTAACCCGGAGGTTCAGGTAGGAATGTCTGGTCTACACCGCGCACCCGTAACGTCATCAGGTGTAACCCAGTGAACCAGTAAGGGTTCACGTACTACCTCGGAGTACCGGTGGGTGTACGGATACTACTGCAGAGTACCGGTGGGGGTACCGCTACTACCCCAGAAGGTCGGGTATGGGTGCCAAGCCTAATGCGGAGCATCAGGTAGGGATACCGGGCCTAACCTGTGGGGTCCGGAAGGGAGGCCGGGTCTAGTCCAGCGCGCACGAAGGGACAGCTGGTGTTCTCTGGCGCATCACAAAGGGTTCCGTTCCAACCCCAGAGTACCGGTGGGGGAACCGGTTCTACCTCGAAACATCGGGTAGGGATACCGGGCCTACCCCGGCGGGTCAGGTAGGAAGGGTGGGTCTAAAGCGGCGCGCCCGTAGGGTCAGCAGATGTACCCCGGCGCACCAGTAAGGGTTCTGGTACAATCCAGGAGTACCGGTGGGTATAGAAAAACTACCGCGGAGTACTGGTGGGTGTACCGGTACTACCCCAGATTGTCGGGTAGGGTGCCAGGCCTACCGCAGAGCATCAGGTAGGGATACCGGGGCTAACCCGGAGGTTCAGGTAGGAATGTCTGGTCTACACCGCGCCCCCTTAAGGTCAGCAGGGGTACCCCAGCAAACCATTAAGTGTTCAGGTACTACCCTGGAGTACCGGTGGGTGTACCAATACTACCGCAGAGTACCGGTGGGTGTACTGGTTCTACCCCAGCATATCGGGTAGGGGTGCCAGGCCAACAACAGAGCATCAGGTAGGGATACCGGGCCTAACATGGAGGGTCAGGTAGGAATGTCTGGTCTACACCGCGCACCCGTAACGTCATCAGGTGTGACCCAGTGAACCAGTAAGGGTTCACGTACTACCTCGGAGTACCGGTGGGTGTACCGATACTACCATAGAGTAACGGTGGGGGTACCGCTACTACCCCAGAAGGTCGGGTATGGGTGCCAAGCCTAATGCGGAGCATCAGGTAGGGATACCGGGTCTAACCTGTGGGGTCCGGTAGGGAGGCCAGGTCTAATCCAGCGTGCACCAAGGGACAGCTGGTGTTCTCTGGCGCATCACAAAGGGTTCCGTTCCAACCCCAGAGTACCGGTGGGGGAACCGGTTCTACCTCGAAACATCAGGTAGGGATACCGGGCCTACCCCGGCGGGTCAGGTAGGAAGGGTGGGTGTAAAGCGGCGCGCCCGTAGGGTCAGCAGGTGTACCCCGGCGCACCAGTAAGGGTTCTGGTACAATCCAGGAGTACCGGTGGGTATAGAAAAACTACCGCGGAGTACTGGTGGGTGTACCGGTACTACCCCAGATTGTCGGGTAGGGTGCCAGGCCTACCGCAGAGCATCAGGTAGGGATACCGGGGCTAACCCGGAGGTTCAGGTAGGAATGTCTGGTCTACACCGCGCCCCCTTAAGGTCAGCAGGGGTACCCCAGCAAACCATTAAGTGTTCAGGTACTACCCTGGAGTACCGGTGGGTGTACCAATACTACCGCAGAGTACCGGTGGGTGTACTGGTTCTACCCCAGCATATCGGGTAGGGGTGCCAGGCCAACAACAGAGCATCAGGTAGGGATACCGGGCCTAACATGGAGGGTCAGGTAGGAATGTCTGGTCTACACCGCGCACCCGTAACGTCATCAGGTGTAACCCAGTGAACCAGTAAGGGTTCACGTACTACCTCGGAGTACCGGTGGGTGTACGGATACTACTGCAGAGTAACGGTGGGGGTACCGCTACTACCCCAGAAGGTCGGGTATGGGTGCCAAGCCTAATGCGGAGCATCAGGTAGGGATACCGGGCCTAACCTGTGGGGTCCGGAAGGGAGGCCGGGTCTAGTCCAGCGCGCACGAAGGGACAGCTGGTGTTCTCTGGCGCATCACAAAGGGTTCCGTTCCAACCCCAGAGTACCGGTGGGGGAACCGGTTCTACCTCGAAACATCGGGTAGGGATACCGGGCCTACCCCGGCGGGTCAGGTAGGAAGGGTGGGTCTAAAGCGGCGCGCCCGTAGGGTCAGCAGATGTACCCCGGCGCACCAGTAAGGGTTCTGGTACAATCCAGGAGTACCGGTGGGTATAGAAAAACTACCGCGGAGTACTGGTGGGTGTACCGGTACTACCCCAGATTGTCGGGTAGGGTGCCAGGCCTACCGCAGAGCATCAGGTAGGGATACCGGGGCTAACCCGGAGGTTCAGGTAGGAATGTCTGGTCTACACCGCGCCCCCTTAAGGTCAGCAGGGGTACCCCAGCAAACCATTAAGTGTTCAGGTACTACCCTGGAGTACCGGTGGGTGTACCAATACTACCGCAGAGTACCGGTGGGTGTTCTGGTTCTACCCCAGCATATTGGGTAGGGGTGCCAGGCCAACAACAGAGCATCAGGCAGGGATACCGGGCCTAACATGGAGGGTCAGGTAGGAATGTCTGGTCTACACCGCGCACCCGTAACGTCATCAGGTGTGACCCAGTGAACCAGTAAGGGTTCACGTACTACCTCGGAGTACCGGTGGGTGTACCGATACTACCAGAGAGTAACGGTGGGGGTACCGCTACTACCCCAGAAGGTCGGGTATGGGTGCCAAGCCTAATGCGGAGCATCAGGTAGGGATACCGGGTCTAACCTGTGGGGTCCGGTAGGGAGGCCAGGTCTAATCCAGCGTGCACCAAGGGACAGCTGGTGTTCTCTGGCGCATCACAAAGGGTTCCGTTCCAACCCCAGAGTACCGGTGGGGGAACCGGTTCTACCTCGAAACATCGGGTAGGTATACCGGGCGTACCCCGGCGGGTCAGGTAGGAAGGGTGGGTGTAAAGCGGCGCGCCCGTAGGGTCAGCAGGTGTACCCCGGCGCACCAGTAAGGGTTCTGGTACAATCCAGGAGTACCGGTGGGTATAGAAAAACTACCGCGGAGTACTGGTGGGTGTACCGGTACTACCCCAGATTGTCGGGTAGGGTGCCAGGCCTACCGCAGAGCATCAGGTAGGGATACCGGGGCTAACCCGGAGGTTCAGGTAGGAATGTCTGGTCTACACCGCGCACCCGTAACGTCATCAGGTGTAACCCAGTGAACCAGTAAGGGTTCACGTACTACCTCGGAGTACCGGTGGGTGTACCGATACTACCGCAGAGTACCGGTGGGGGTACCGCTACTACCCCAGAAGGTCGGGTATGGGTGCCAAGCCTAATGCGGAGCATCAGGTAGGGATACCGGGCCTAACCTGTGGGGTCCGGAAGGGAGGCCGGGTCTAGTCCAGCGCGCACGAAGGGACAGCTGGTGTTCTCTGGCGCATCACAAAGGGTTCCGTTCCAACCCCAGAGTACCGGTGGGGGAACCGGTTCTACCTCGAAACATCGGGTAGGGATACCGGGCCTACCCCGGCGGGTCAGGTAGGAAGGGTGGGTCTAAAGCGGCGCGCCCGTAGGGTCAGCAGATGTACCCCGGCGCACCAGTAAGGGTTCTGGTACAATCCAGGAGTACCGGTGGGTATAGAAAAACTACCGCGGAGTACTGGTGGGTGTACCGGTACTACCCCAGATTGTCGGGTAGGGTGCCAGGCCTACCGCAGAGCATCAGGTAGGGATACCGGGGCTAACCCGGAGGTTCAGGTAGGAATGTCTGGTCTACACCGCGCCCCCTTAAGGTCAGCAGGGGTACCCCAGCAAACCATTAAGTGTTCAGGTACTACCCTGGAGTACCGGTGGGTGTACCAATACTACCGCAGAGTACCGGTGGGTGTACTGGTTCTACCCCAGCATATTGGGTAGGGGTGCCAGGCCAACAACAGAGCATCAGGTAGGGATACCGGGCCTAACATGGAGGGTCAGGTAGGAATGTCTGGTCTACACCGCGCACCCGTAACGTCATCAGGTGTGACCCAGTGAACCAGTAAGGGTTCACGTACTACCTCGGAGTACCGGTGGGTGTACCGATACTACCATAGAGTAACGGTGGGGGTACCGCTACTACCCCAGAAGGTCGGGTATGGGTGCCAAGCCTAATGCGGAGCATCAGGTAGGGATACCGGGTCTAACCTGTGGGGTCCGGTAGGGAGGCCAGGTCTAGTCCAGCGCGCACGAAGGGACAGCTGGTGTTCTCTGGCGCATCACAAAGGGTTCCGTTCCAACCCCAGAGTACCGGTGGGGGAACCGGTTCTACCTCGAAACATCGGGTAGGGATACCGGGCCTACCCCGGCGGGTCAGGTAGGAAGGGTGGGTCTAAAGCGGCGCGCCCGTAGGGTCAGCAGGTGTACCCCGGCGCACCAGTAAGGGTTCTGGTACAATCCAGGAGTACCGGTGGGTATAGAAAAACTACCGCGGAGTACTGGTGGGTGTACCGGTACTACCCCAGATTGTCGGGTAGGGTGCCAGGCCTACCGCAGAGCATCAGGTAGGGATACCGGGGCTAACCCGGAGGTTCAGGTAGGAATGTCTGGTCTACACCGCGCCCCCTTAAGGTCAGCAGGGGTACCCCAGCAAACCATTAAGTGTTCAGGTACGACCCTGGAGTACCGATGGGTGTACCAATACTACCGCAGAGTACCGGTGGGTGTACTGGTTCTACCCCAGCATATCGGGTAGGGGTGCCAGGCCAACAACAGAGCAACAGGTAGGGATACCGGGCCTAACATGGAGGGTGAGGTAGGAATGTCTGGTCTACACCGCGCACCCGTAACGTCATCAGGTGTGACCCAGTGAACCAGTAAGGGTTCACGTACTACCTCGGAGTACCGGTGGGTGTACCGATACTACCATAGAGTAACGGTGGGGGTACCGCTACTACCCCAGAAGGTCGGGTATGGGTGCCAAGCCTAATGCGGAGCATCAGGTAGGGATACCGGGTCTAACCTGTGGGGTCCGGTAGGGAGGCCAGGTCTAATCCAGCGTGCACCAAGGGACAGCTGGTGTTCTCTGGCGCATCACAAAGGGTTCCGTTCCAACCCCAGAGTACCGGTGGGGGAACCGGTTCTACCTCGAAACATCGGGTAGGTATACCGGGCGTACCCCGGCGGGTCAGGTAGGAAGGGTGGGTGTAAAGCGGCGCGCCCGTAGGGTCAGCAGGTGTACCCCGGCGCACCAGTAAGGGTTCTGGTACAATCCAGGAGTACCGGTGGGTATAGAAAAACTACCGCGGAGTACTGGTGGGTGTACCGGTACTACCCCAGATTGTCGGGTAGGGTGCCAGGCCTACCGCAGAGCATCAGGTAGGGATACCGGGGCTAACCCGGAGGTTCAGGTAGGAATGTCTGGTCTACACCGCGCCCCCTTAAGGTCAGCAGGGGTACCCCAGCAAACCATTAAGTGTTCAGGTACTACCCTGGAGTACCGGTGGGTGTACCAATACTACCGCAGAGTACCGGTGGGTGTACTGGTTCTACCCCAGCATATCGGGTAGGGGTGCCAGGCCAACAACAGAGCATCAGGTAGGGATACCGGGCCTAACATGGAGGGTCAGGTAGGAATGTCTGGTCTACACCGCGCACCCGTAACGTCATCAGGTGTAACCCAGTGAACCAGTAAGGGTTCACGTACTACCTCGGAGTACCGGTGGGTGTACGGATACTACTGCAGAGTAACGGTGGGGGTACCGCTACTACCCCAGAAGGTCGGGTATGGGTGCCAAGCCTAATGCGGAGCATCAGGTAGGGATACCGGGCCTAACCTGTGGGGTCCGGAAGGGAGGCCGGGTCTAGTCCAGCGCGCACGAAGGGACAGCTGGTGTTCTCTGGCGCATCACAAAGGGTTCCGTTCCAACCCCAGAGTACCGGTGGGGGAACCGGTTCTACCTCGAAACATCGGGTAGGGATACCGGGCCTACCCCGGCGGGTCAGGTAGGAAGGGTGGGTCTAAAGCGGCGCGCCCGTAGGGTCAGCAGGTGTACCCCGGCGCACCAGTAAGGGTTCTGGTACAATCCAGGAGTACCGGTGGGTATAGAAAAACTACCGCGGAGTACTGGTGGGTGTACCGGTACTACCCCAGATTGTCGGGTAGGGTGCCAGGCCTACCGCAGAGCATCAGGTAGGGATACCGGGGCTAACCCGGAGGTTCAGGTAGGAATGTCTGGTCTACACCGCGCCCCCTGAAGGTCAGCAGGGGTACCCCAGCAAACCATTAAGTGTTCAGGTACGACCCTGGAGTACCGATGGGTGTACCAATACTACCGCAGAGTACCGGTGGGTGTACTGGTTCTACCCCAGCATATCGGGTAGGGGTGCCAGGCCAACAACAGAGCAACAGGTAGGGATACCGGGCCTAACATGGAGGGTGAGGTAGGAATGTCTGGTCTACACCGCGCACCCGTAACGTCATCAGGTGTGACCCAGTGAACCAGTAAGGGTTCACGTACTACCTCGGAGTACCGGTGGGTGTACCGATACTACCATAGAGTAACGGTGGGGGTACCGCTACTACCCCAGAAGGTCGGGTATGGGTGCCAAGCCTAATGCGGAGCATCAGGTAGGGATACCGGGTCTAACCTGTGGGGTCCGGTAGGGAGGCCAGGTCTAATCCAGCGTGCACCAAGGGACAGCTGGTGTTCTCTGGCGCATCACAAAGGGTTCCGTTCCAACCCCAGAGTACCGGTGGGGGAACCGGTTCTACCTGGAAACATCGGGTAGGGATACCGGGCCTACCCCGGCGGGTCAGGTAGGAAGGGTGGGTCTAAAGCGGCGCGCCCGTAGGGTCAGCAGGTGTACCCCGGCACACCAGTAAGGGTTCTGGTACAATCCAGGAGTACCGGTGGGTATAGAAAAACTACCGCGGAGTACTGGTGGGTGTACCGGTACTACCCCAGATTGTCGGGTAGGGTGCCAGGCCTACCGCAGAGCATCAGGTAGGGATACCGGGGCTAACCCGGAGGTTCAGGTAGGAATGTCTGGTCTACACCGCGCCCCCTTAAGGTCAGCAGGGGTACCCCAGCAAACCATTAAGTGTTCAGGTACGACCCTGGAGTACCGATGGGTGTACCAATACTACCGCAGAGTACTGGTGGGTGTACTGGTTCTACCCCAGCATATCGGGTAGGGGTGCCAGGCCAACAACAGAGCAACAGGTAGGGATACCGGGCCTAACATGGAGGGTCAGGTAGGAATGTCTGGTCTACACCGCGCACCCGTAACGTCATCAGGTGTGACCCAGTGAACCAGTAAGGGTTCACGTACTACCTCGGAGTACCGGTGGGTGTACCGATACTACCATAGAGTAACGGTGGGGGTACCGCTACTACCCCAGAAGGTCGGGTATGGGTGCCAAGCCTAATGCGGAGCATCAGGTAGGGATACCGGGTCTAACCTGTGGGGTCCGGTAGGGAGGCCAGGTCTAATCCAGCGTGCACGAAGGGACAGCTGGTGTTCTCTGGCGCATCACAAAGGGTTCCGTTCCAACCCCAGAGTACCGGTGGGGGAACCGGTTCTACCTCGAAACATCGGGTAGGGATACCGGGCCTAACCGGCGGGTCAGGTAGGAAGGGTGGGTCTAAAGCGGCGCGCCCGTAGGGTCAGCAGGTGTACCCCGGCGCACCAGTAAGGGTTCTGGTACAATCCAGGAGTACTGGTGGGTATAGAAAAACTACCGCGGAGTACTGGTGGGTGTACCGGTACTACCCCAGATTGTCGGGTAGGGTGCCAGGCCTACCGCAGAGCATCAGGTAGGGATACCGGGGCTAACCCGGAGGTTCAGGTAGGAATGTCTGGTGTACACCGCGCCCCCTTAAGGTCAGCAGGTGTACCCCAGCAAACCATTAAGTGTTCAGGTACGACCCTGGAGTACCGGTGGGTGTACCAATACTACCGCAGAGTACCGGTGGGTGTACTGGTTCTACCCCAGCATATCGGGTAGGGGTGCCAGGCCAACAACAGAGCATCAGGTAGGGATACCGGGCCTAACATGGAGGGTCAGGTAGGAATGTCTGGTCTACACCGCGCACCCGTAACGTCATCAGGTGTAACCCCGTGAACCAGTAAGTGTTCACGTACTACCTCGGAGTACCGGTGGGTGTACCGATACTACCATAGAGTAACGGTGGGGGTACCGCTACTACCCCAGAAGGTCGGGTATGGGTGCCAAGCCTAATGCGGAGCATCAGGTAGGGATAGCGGGTCTAACCTGTGGGGTCCGGTAGGGAGGCCAGGTCTAATCCAGCGTGCACGAAGGGACAGGTGGTGTTCTCTGGCGCATCACAAAGGGTTCCGTTCCAACCCCAGAGTACCGGTGGGGGAACCGGTTCTACCTTGAAACATCGGGTAGGGATACCGGGCCTACCCCGGCGGGTCAGGTAGGAAGGGTGGGTCTAAAGCGGCGCGCCCGTAGGGTCAGCAGGTGTACCCCGGCGCACCAGTAAGGGTTCTGGTACAATCCAGGAGTACCGGTGGGTATAGAAAAACTACCGCGGAGTACTGGTGGGTGTACCGGTACTACCCCAGATTGTCGGGTAGGGTGCCAGGCCTACCGCAGAGCATCAGGTAGGGATACCGGGGCTAACCCGGAGGTTCAGGTAGGAATGTCTGGTCTACACCGCGCCCCCTTAAGGTCAGCAGGGGTACCCCAGCAAACCATTAAGTGTTCAGGTACGACCCTGGAGTACCGATGGGTGTACCAATACTACCGCAGAGTACCGGTGGGTGTACTGGTTCTACCCCAGCATATCGGGTAGGGGTGCCAGGCCAACAACAGAGCAACAGGTAGGGATACCGGGCCTAACATGGAGGGTCAGGTAGGAATGTCTGGTCTACACCGCGCAGCCGTAACGTCATCAGGTGTAACCCAGTGAACCAGTAAGGGTTCACGTACTACCTCGGAGTACCGGTGGGTGTACCGATACTACCGCAGAGTACCGGTGGGGGTACCGCTACTACCCCAGAAGGTCGGGTATGGGTGCCAAGCCTAATGCGGAGCATCAGGTAGGGATACCGGGTCTAACCTGTGGGGTCCGGTAGGGAGGCCAGGTCTAATCCAGCGTGCACCAAGGGACAGCTGGTGTTCTCTGGCGCATCACAAAGGGTTCCGTTCCAACCCCAGAGTACCGGTGGGGGAACCGGTTCTACCTCGAAACATCGGGTAGGGATACCGGGCCTAACCGGCGGGTCAGGTAGGAAGGGTGGGTCTAAAGCGGCGCGCCCGTAGGGTCAGCAGGTGTACCCCGGCGCACCAGTAAGGGTTCTGGTACAATCCAGGAGTACCGGTGGGTATAGAAAAACTACCGCGGAGTACTGGTGGGTGTACCGGTACTACCCCAGATTGTCGGGTAGGGTGCCAGGCCTACCGCAGAGCATCAGGTAGGGATACCGGGGCTAACCCGGAGGTTCAGGTAGGAATGTCTGGTGTACACCGCGCGCCCGTAAGGTCAGCAGGGGTACCCCAGCAAACCATTAAGTGTTCAGGTACTACCCTGGAGTACCGGTGGGTGTACCAATACTACCGCAGAGTACCGGTGGGTGTACTGGTTCTACCCCAGCATATCGGGTAGGGGTGCCAGGCCAACAACAGAGCATCAGGTAGGGATACCGGGCCTAACATGGAGGGTCAGGTAGGAATGTCTGGTCTACACCGCGCAGCCGTAACGTCATCAGGTGTAACCCAGTGAACCAGTAAGGGTTCACGTACTACCTCGGAGTACCGGTGGGTGTACCGATACTACCGCAGAGTAACGGTGGGGGTACCGCTACTACCCCAGAAGGTCGGGTATGGGTGCCAAGCCTAATGCGGAGCATCAGGTAGGGATACCGGGCCTAACCTGTGGGGTCCGGAAGGGAGGCCGGGTCTAGTCCAGCGCGCACGAAGGGACAGCTGGTGTTCTCTGGCGCATCACAAAGGGTTCCGTTCCAACCCCAGAGTACCGGTGGGGGAACCGGTTCTACCTCGAAACATCGGGTAGGGATACCGGGCCTACCCCGGCGAGTCAGGTAGGAAGGGTGGGTTTAAAGCGGCGCGCCCGTAGGGTCAGCAGGTGTACCCCGGCGCACCAGTAAGGGTTCTGGTACAATCCAGGAGTACTGGTGGGTATAGAAAAACTACCGCGGAGTACTGGTGGGTGTACCGGTACTACCCCAGATTGTCGGGTAGGGTGCCAGGCCTACCGCAGAGCATCAGGTAGGGATACCGGGGCTAACCCGGAGGTTCAGGTAGGAATGTCTGGTCTACACCGCGCGCCCGTAAGGTCAGCAGGGGTACCCCAGCAAACCATTAAGTGTTCAGGTACGACCCTGGAGTACCGATGGGTGTACCAATACTACCGCAGAGTACCGGTGGGTGTACTGGTTCTACCCCAGCATATCGGGTAGGGGTGCCAGGCCAACAACAGAGCAACAGGTAGGGATACCGGGCCTAACATGGAGGGTCAGGTAGGAATGTCTGGTCTACACCGCGCACCCGTAACGTCATCAGGTGTGACCCAGTGAACCAGTAAGGGTTCACGTACTACCTCGGAGTACCGGTGGGTGTACCGATACTACCATAGAGTAACGGTGGGGGTACCGCTACTACCCCAGAAGGTCGGGTATGGGTGCCAAGCCTAATGCGGAGCATCAGGTAGGGATACCGGGTCTAACCTGTGGGGTCCGGTAGGGAGGCCAGGTCTAATCCAGCGTGCACGAAGGGACAGCTGGTGTTCTCTGGCGCATCACAAAGGGTTCCGTTCCAACCCCAGAGTACCGGTGGGGGAACCGGTTCTACCTCGAAACATCGGGTAGGGATACCGGGCCTAACCGGCGGGTCAGGTAGGAAGGGTGGGTCTAAAGCGGCGCGCCCGTAGGGTCAGCAGGTGTACCCCGGCGCACCAGTAAGGGTTCTGGTACAATCCAGGAGTACTGGTGGGTATAGAAAAACTACCGCGGAGTACTGGTGGGTGTACCGGTACTACCCCAGATTGTCGGGTAGGGTGCCAGGCCTACCGCAGAGCATCAGGTAGGGATACCGGGGCTAACCCGGAGGTTCAGGTAGGAATGTCTGGTGTACACCGCGCCCCCTTAAGGTCAGCAGGTGTACCCCAGCAAACCATTAAGTGTTCAGGTACGACCCTGGAGTACCGGTGGGTGTACCAATACTACCGCAGAGTACCGGTGGGTGTACTGGTTCTACCCCAGCATATCGGGTAGGGGTGCCAGGCCAACAACAGAGCATCAGGTAGGGATACCGGGCCTAACATGGAGGGTCAGGTAGGAATGTCTGGTCTACACCGCGCACCCGTAACGTCATCAGGTGTAACCCCGTGAAACAGTAAGTGTTCACGTACTACCTCGGAGTACCGGTGGGTGTACCGATACTACCATAGAGTAACGGTGGGGGTACCGCTACTACCCCAGAAGGTCGGGTATGGGTGCCAAGCCTAATGCGGAGCATCAGGTAGGGATAGCGGGTCTAACCTGTGGGGTCCGGTAGGGAGGCCAGGTCTAATCCAGCGTGCACGAAGGGACAGGTGGTGTTCTCTGGCGCATCACAAAGGGTTCCGTTCCAACCCCAGAGTACCGGTGGGGGAACCGGTTCTACCTTGAAACATCGGGTAGGGATACCGGGCCTACCACGGCGGGTCAGGTAGGAAGGGTGGGTCTAAAGCGGCGCGCCCGTAGGGTCAGCAGGTGTACCCCGGCGCACCAGTAAGGGTTCTGGTACAATCCAGGAGTACCGGTGGGTATAGAAAAACTACCGCGGAGTACTGGTGGGTGTACCGGTACTACCCCAGATTGTCGGGTAGGGTGCCAGGCCTACCGCAGAGCATCAGGTAGGGATACCGGGGCTAACCCGGAGGTTCAGGTAGGAATGTCTGGTCTACACCGCGCCCCCTTAAGGTCAGCAGGGGTACCCCAGCAAACCATTAAGTGTTCAGGTACGACCCTGGAGTACCGATGGGTGTACCAATACTACCGCAGAGTACCGGTGGGTGTACTGGTTCTACCCCAGCATATCGGGTAGGGGTTCCAGGCCAACAACAGAGCAACAGGTAGGGATACCGGGCCTAACATGGAGGGTCAGGTAGGAATGTCTGGTCTACACCGCGCAGCCGTAACGTCATCAGGTGTAACCCAGTGAACCAGTAAGGGTTCACGTACTACCTCGGAGTACCGGTGGGTGTACCGATACTACCGCAGAGTACCGGTGGGGGTACCGCTACTACCCCAGAAGGTCGGGTATGGGTGCCAAGCCTAATGCGGAGCATCAGGTAGGGATACCGGGTCTAACCTGTGGGGTCCGGTAGGGAGGCCAGGTCTAATCCAGCGTGCACCAAGGGACAGCTGGTGTTCTCTGGCGCATCACAAAGGGTTCCGTTCCAACCCCAGAGTACCGGTGGGGGAACCGGTTCTACCTCGAAACATCGGGTAGGGATACCGGGCCTAACCGGCGGGTCAGGTAGGAAGGGTGGGTCTAAAGCGGCGCGCCCGTAGGGTCAGCAGGTGTACCCCGGCGCACCAGTAAGGGTTCTGGTACAATCCAGGAGTACCGGTGGGTATAGAAAAACTACCGCGGAGTACTGGTGGGTGTACCGGTACTACCCCAGATTGTCGGGTAGGGTGCCAGGCCTACCGCAGAGCATCAGGTAGGGATACCGGGGCTAACCCGGAGGTTCAGGTAGGAATGTCTGGTCTACACCGCGCGCCCGTAAGGTCAGCAGGGGTACCCCAGCAAACCATTAAGTGTTCAGGTACTACCCTGGAGTACCGGTGGGTGTACCAATACTACCGCAGAGTACCGGTGGGTGTACTGGTTCTACCCCAGCATATCGGGTAGGGGTGCCAGGCCAACAACAGAGCATCAGGTAGGGATACCGGGCCTAACATGGAGGGTCAGGTAGGAATGTCTGGTCTACACCGCGCAGCCGTAACGTCATCAGGTGTAACCCCGTGAACCAGTAAGGGTTCACGTACTACCTCGGAGTACCGGTGGGTGTACCGATACTACCGCAGAGTAACGGTGGGGGTACCGCTACTACCCCAGAAGGTCGGGTATGGGTGCCAAGCCTAATGCGGAGCATCAGGTAGGGATACCGGGCCTAACCTGTGGGGTCCGGAAGGGAGGCCGGGTCTAGTCCAGCGCGCACGAAGGGACAGCTGGTGTTCTCTGGCGCATCACAAAGGGTTCCGTTCCAACCCCAGAGTACCGGTGGGGGAACCGGTTCTACCTCGAAACATCGGGTAGGGATACCGGGCCTACCCCGGCGAGTCAGGTAGGAAGGGTGGGTTTAAAGCGGCGCGCCCGTAGGGTCAGCAGGTGTACCCCGGCGCACCAGTAAGGGTTCTGGTACAATCCAGGAGTACTGGTGGGTATAGAAAAACTACCGCGGAGTACTGGTGGGTGTACCGGTACTACCCCAGATTGTCGGGTAGGGTGCCAGGCCTACCGCAGAGCATCAGGTAGGGATACCGGGGCTAACCCGGAGGTTCAGGTAGGAATGTCTGGTCTACACCGCGCGCCCGTAAGGTCAGCAGGGGTACCCCAGCAAACCATTAAGTGTTCAGGTACTACCCTGGAGTACCGGTGGGTGTACCAATACTACCGCAGAGTACCGGTGGGTGTACTGGTTCTACCCCAGCATATCGGGTAGGGGTGCCAGGCCAACAACAGAGCATCAGGTAGGGATACCGGGCCTAACATGGAGGGTCAGGTAGGAATGTCTGGTCTACACCGCGCACCCGTAACGTCATCAGGTGTGACCCAGTGAACCAGTAAGGGTTCACGTACTACCTCGGAGTACCGGTGGGTGTACCGATACTACCATAGAGTAACGGTGGGGGTACCGCTACTACCCCAGAAGGTCGGGTATGGGTGCCAAGCCTAATGCGGAGCATCAGGTAGGGATACCGGGTCTAACCTGTGGGGTCCGGTAGGGAGGCCAGGTCTAATCCAGCGTGCACCAAGGGACAGCTGGTGTTCTCTGGCGCATCACAAAGGGTTCCGTTCCAACCCCAGAGTACCGGTGGGGGAACCGGTTCTACCTCGAAACATCGGGTAGGGATACCGGGCCTACCCCGGCGGGTCAGGTAGGAAGGGTGGGTCTAAAGCGGCGCGCCCGTAGGGTCAGCAGGTGTACCCCGGCGCACCAGTAAGGGTTCTGGTACAATCCAGGAGTACCTGTGGGTATAGAAAAACTACCGCGGAGTACTGGTGGGTGTACCGGTACTACCCCAGATTGTCGGGTAGGGTGCCAGGCCTACCGCAGAGCATCAGGTAGGGATACCGGGGCTAACCCGGAGGTTCAGGTAGGAATGTCTGGTCTACACCGCGCCCCCTTAAGGTCAGCAGGGGTACCCCAGCAAACCATTAAGTGTTCAGGTACTACCCTGGAGTACCGGTGGGTGTACCAATACTACCGCAGAGTACCGGTGGGTGTACTGGTTCTACCCCAGCATATCGGGTAGGGGTGCCAGGCCAACAACAGAGCATCAGGTAGGGATACCGGGCCTAACATGGAGGGTCAGGTAGGAATGTCTGGTCTACACCGCGCACCCGTAACGTCATCAGGTGTAACCCAGTGAACCAGTAAGGGTTCACGTACTACCTCGGAGTACCGGTGGGTGTACCGATACTACCGCAGAGTACCGGTGGGGGTACCGCTACTACCCCAGAAGGTCGGGTATGGGTGCCAAGCCTAATGCGGAGCATCAGGTAGGGATACCGGGTCTAACCTGTGGGGTCCGGTAGGGAGGCCAGGTCTAATCCAGCGTGCACCAAGGGACAGCTGGTGTTCTCTGGCGCATCACAAAGCGTTCCGTTCCAACCCCAGAGTACCGGTGGGGGAACCGGTTCTACCTCGAAACATCGGGTAGGGATACCGGGCCTAACCGGCGGGTCAGGTAGGAAGGGTGGGTCTAAAGCGGCGCGCCCGTAGGGTCAGCAGGTGTACCCCGGCGCACCAGTAAGGGTTCTGGTACAATCCAGGAGTACCGGTGGGTATAGAAAAACTACCGCGGAGTACTGGTGGGTGTACCGGTACTACCCCAGATTGTCGGGTAGGGTGCCAGGCCTACCGCAGAGCATCAGGTAGGGATACCGGGGCTAACCCGGAGGTTCAGGTAGGAATGTCTGGTCTACACCGCGCCCCCTTAAGGTCAGCAGGGGTACCCCAGCAAACCATTAAGTGTTCAGGTACGACCCTGGAGTACCGGTGGGTGTACCAATACTACCGCAGAGTACCGGTGGGTGTACTGGTTCTACCCCAGCATATCGGGTAGGGGTGCCAGGCCAACAACAGAGCATCAGGTAGGGATACCGGGCCTAACATGGAGGGTCAGGTAGGAATGTCTGTCTACACCGCGCAGCCGTAACGTCATCAGGTGTAACCCAGTGAACCAGTAAGGGTTCACGTACTACCTCGGAGTACCGGTGGGTGTACCGATACTACCGCAGAGTAACGGTGGGGGTACCGCTACTACCCCAGAAGGTCGGGTATGGGTGCCAAGCCTAATGCGGAGCATCAGGTAGGGATACCGGGCCTAACCTGTGGGGTCCGGAAGGGAGGCCGGGTCTAGTCCAGCGCGCACGAAGGGACAGCTGGTGTTCTCTGGCGCATCACAAAGGGTTCCGTTCCAACCCCAGAGTACCGGTGGGGGAACCGGTTCTACCTCGAAACATCGGGTAGGGATACCGGGCCTACCCCGGCGAGTCAGGTAGGAAGGGTGGGTTTAAAGCGGCGCGCCCGTAGGGTCAGCAGGTGTACCCCGGCGCACCAGTAAGGGTTCTGGTACAATCCAGGAGTACTGGTGGGTATAGAAAAACTACCGCGGAGTACTGGTGGGTGTACCGGTACTACCCCAGATTGTCGGGTAGGGTGCCAGGCCTACCGCAGAGCATCAGGTAGGGATACCGGGGCTAACCCGGAGGTTCAGGTAGGAATGTCTGGTCTACACCGCGCGCCCGTAAGGTCAGCAGGGGTACCCCAGCAAACCATTAAGTGTTCAGGTACTACCCTGGAGTACCGGTGGGTGTACCAATACTACCGCAGAGTACCGGTGGGTGTACTGGTTCTACCCCAGCATATCGGGTAGGGGTGCCAGGCCAACAACAGAGCATCAGGTAGGGATACCGGGCCTAACATGGAGGGTCAGGTAGGAATGTCTGGTCTACACCGCGCACCCGTAACGTCATCAGGTGTGACCCAGTGAACCAGTAAGGGTTCACGTACTACCTCGGAGTACCGGTGGGTGTACCGATACTACCATAGAGTAACGGTGGGGGTACCGCTACTACCCCAGAAGGTCGGGTATGGGTGCCAAGCCTAATGGGGAGCATCAGGTAGGGATAGCGGGTCTAACCTGTGGGGTCCGGTAGGGAGGCCATGTCTAATCCAGCGTGCACGAAGGGACAGCTGGTGTTCTCTGGCGCATCACAAAGGGTTCCGTTCCAACCCCAGAGTACCGGTGGGGGAACCGGTTCTACCTCGAAACATTGGGTAGGGATACCGGGCCTACCCCGGCGGGTCAGGTAGGAAGGGTGGGTCTAAAGCGTCGCGCCCGTAGGGTCAGCAGGTGTACCCCGGCGCACCAGTAAGGGTTCTGGTACAATCCAGGAGTACCGGTGGGTATAGAAAAACTACCGCGGAGTACTGGTGGGTGTACCGGTACTACCCCAGATTGTCGGGTAGGGTGCCAGGCCTACCGCAGAGCATCAGGTAGGGATACCGGGGCTAACCCGGAGGTTCAGGTAGGAATGTCTGGTCTACACCGCGCGCCCGTAAGGTCAGCAGGGGTACCCCAGCAAACCATTAAGTGTTCAGGTACTACCCTGGAGTACCGGTGGGTGTACCAATACTACCGCAGAGTACCGGTGGGTGTACTGGTTCTACCCCAGCATATCGGGTAGGGGTGCCAGGCCAACAACAGAGCATCAGGTAGGGATACCGGGCCTAACATGGAGGGTCAGGTAGGAATGTCTGGTCTACACCGCGCACCCGTAACGTCATCAGGTGTGACCCAGTGAACCAGTAAGGGTTCACGTACTACCTCGGAGTACCGGTGGGTGTACCGATACTACCATAGAGTAACGGTGGGGGTACCGCTACTACCCCAGAAGGTCGGGTATGGGTGCCAAGCCTAATGCGAAGCATCAGGTAGGGATACCGGGTCTAACCTGTGGGGTCCGGTAGGGAGGCCAGGTCTAATCCAGCGTGCACCAAGGGACAGCTGGTGTTCTCTGGCGCATCACAAAGGGTTCCGTTCCAACCCCAGAGTACCGGTGGGGGAACCGGTTCTACCTCGAAACATCGGGTAGGGATACCGGGCCTACCCCGGCGGGTCAGGTAGGAAGGGTGGGTCTAAAGCGGCGCGCCCGTAGGGTCAGCAGGTGTACCCCAGCGCACCAGTAAGGGTTCTGGTACAATCCAGGAGTACTGGTGGGTATAGAAAAACTACCGCGGAGTACTGGTGGGTGTACCGGTACTACCCCAGATTGTCGGGTAGGGTGCCAGGCCTACCGCAGAGCATCAGGTAGGGATACCGGGGCTAACCCGGAGGTTCAGGTAGGAATGTCTGGTCTACACCGCGCCCCCTTAAGGTCAGCAGGGGTACCCCAGCAAACCATTAAGTGTTCAGGTACTACCCTGGAGTACCGGTGGGTGTACCAATACTACCGCAGAGTACCGGTGGGTGTACTGGTTCTACCCCAGCATATCGGGTAGGGGTGCCAGGCCAACAACAGAGCATCAGGTAGGGATACCGGGCCTAACATGGAGGGTCAGGTAGGAATGTCTGGTCTACACCGCGCACCCGTAACGTCATCAGGTGTGACCCAGTGAACCAGTAAGGGTTCACGTACTACCTCGGAGTACCGGTGGGTGTACCGATACTACCGCAGAGTACCGGTGGGGGTACCGCTACTACCCCAGAAGGTCGGGTATGGGTGCCAAGCCTAATGCGAAGCATCAGGTAGGGATACCGGGTCTAACCTGTGGGGTCCGGTAGGGAGGCCAGGTCTAATCCAGCGTGCACCAAGGGACAGCTGGTGTTCTCTGGCGCATCACAAAGCGTTCCGTTCCAACCCCAGAGTACCGGTGGGGGAACCGGTTCTACCTCGAAACATCGGGTAGGGATACCGGGCCTAACCGGCGGGTCAGGTAGGAAGGGTGGGTCTAAAGCGGCGCGCCCGTAGGGTCAGCAGGTGTACCCCGGCGCACCAGTAAGGGTTCTGGTACAATCCAGGAGTACCGGTGGGTATAGAAAAACTACCGCGGAGTACTGGTGGGTGTACCGGTACTACCCCAGATTGTCGGGTAGGGTGCCAGGCCTACCGCAGAGCATCAGGTAGGGATACCGGGGCTAACCCGGAGGTTCAGGTAGGAATGTCTGGTCTACACCGCGCGCCCGTAAGGTCAGCAGGGGTACCCCAGCAAACCATTAAGTGTTCAGGTACTACCCTGGAGTACCGGTGGGTGTACCAATACTACCGCAGAGTACCGGTGGGTGTACTGGTTCTACCCCAGCATATCGGGTAGGGGTGCCAGGCCAACAACAGAGCATCAGGTAGGGATACCGGGCCTAACATGGAGGGTCAGGTAGGAATGTCTGGTCTACACCGCGCAGCCGTAACGTCATCAGGTGTAACCCAGTGAACCAGTAAGGGTTCACGTACTACCTCGGAGTACCGGTGGGTGTACCGATACTACCGCAGAGTAACGGTGGGGGTACCGCTACTACCCCAGAAGGTCGGGTATGGGTGCCAAGCCTAATGCGGAGCATCAGGTAGGGATACCGGGCCTAACCTGTGGGGTCCGGAAGGGAGGCCGGGTCTAGTCCAGCGCGCACGAAGGGACAGCTGGTGTTCTCTGGCGCATCACAAAGGGTTCCGTTCCAACCCCAGAGTACCGGTGGGGGAACCGGTTCTACCTCGAAACATCGGGTAGGGATACCGGGCCTACCCCGGCGAGTCAGGTAGGAAGGGTGGGTTTAAAGCGGCGCGCCCGTAGGGTCAGCAGGTGTACCCCGGCGCACCAGTAAGGGTTCTGGTACAATCCAGGAGTACTGGTGGGTATAGAAAAACTACCGCGGAGTACTGGTGGGTGTACCGGTACTACCCCAGATTGTCGGGTAGGGTGCCAGGCCTACCGCAGAGCATCAGGTAGGGATACCGGGGCTAACCCGGAGGTTCAGGTAGGAATGTCTGGTCTACACCGCGCGCCCGTAAGGTCAGCAGGGGTACCCCAGCAAACCATTAAGTGTTCAGGTACTACCCTGGAGTACCGGTGGGTGTACCAATACTACCGCAGAGTACCGGTGGGTGTACTGGTTCTACCCCAGCATATCGGGTAGGGGTGCCAGGCCAACAACAGAGCATCAGGTAGGGATACCGGGCCTAACATGGAGGGTCAGGTAGGAATGTCTGGTCTACACCGCGCACCCGTAACGTCATCAGGTGTGACCCAGTGAACCAGTAAGGGTTCACGTACTACCTCGGAGTACCGGTGGGTGTACCGATACTACCATAGAGTAACGGTGGGGGTACCGCTACTACCCCAGAAGGTCGGGTATGGGTGCCAAGCCTAATGGGGAGCATCAGGTAGGGATAGCGGGTCTAACTTGTGGGGTCCGGTAGGGAGGCCATGTCTAATCCAGCGTGCACGAAGGGACAGCTGGTGTTCTCTGGCGCATCACAAAGGGTTCCGTTCCAACCCCAGAGTACCGGTGGGGGAACCGGTTCTACCTCGAAACATTGGGTAGGGATACCGGGCCTACCCCGGCGGGTCAGGTAGGAAGGGTGGGTCTAAAGCGTCGCGCCCGTAGGGTCAGCAGGTGTACCCCGGCGCACCAGTAAGGGTTCTGGTACAATCCAGGAGTACCGGTGGGTATAGAAAAACTACCGCGGAGTACTGGTGGGTGTACCGGTACTACCCCAGATTGTCGGGTAGGGTGCCAGGCCTACCGCAGAGCATCAGGTAGGGATACCGGGGCTAACCCGGAGGTTCAGGTAGGAATGTCTGGTCTACACCGCGCCCCCTTAAGGTCAGCAGGGGTACCCCAGCAAACCATTAAGTGTTCAGGTACGACCCTGGAGTACCGGTGGGTGTACCAATACTACCGCAGAGTACCGGTGGGTGTACTGGTTCTACCCCAGCATATCGGGTATGGGTGCCAGGCCAACAACAGAGCATCAGGTAGGGATACCGGGCCTAACATGGAGGGTCAGGTAGGAATGTCTGTCTACACCGCGCACCCGTAACGTCATCAGGTGTAACCCAGTGAACCAGTAAGGGTTCACGTACTACCTCGGAGTACCGGTGGGTGTACCGATACTACCGCAGAGTAACGGTGGGGGTACCGCTACTACCCCAGAAGGTCGGGTATGGGTGCCAAGCCTAATGCGGAGCATCTGGTAGGGATACCGGGCCTAACCTGTGGGGTCCGGAAGGGAGGCCGGGTCTAGTCCAGCGCACACGAAGGGACAGCTGGTGTTCTCTGGCGCATCACAAAGGGTTCCGTTCCAACCCCAGAGTACCGGTGGGGGAACCGGTTCTACCTCGAAACATCGGGTAGGTATACCGGGCCTACCCCGGCGAGTCAGGTAGGAAGGGTGGGTTTAAAGCGGCGCGCCCGTAGGGTCAGCAGGTGTACCCCGGCGCACCAGTAAGGGTTCTGGTACAATCCAGGAGTACTGGTGGGTATAGAAAAACTACCGCGGAGTACTGGTGGGTGTACCGGTACTACCCCAGATTGTCGGGTAGGGTGCCAGGCCTACCGCAGAGCATCAGGTAGGGATACCGGGGCTAACCCGGAGGTTCAGGTAGGAATGTCTGGTCTACACCGCGCGCCCGTAAGGTCAGCAGGGGTACCCCAGCAAACCATTAAGTGTTCAGGTACTACCCTGGAGTACCGGTGGGTGTACCAATACTACCGCAGAGTACCGGTGGGTGTACTGGTTCTACCCCAGCATATCGGGTAGGGGTGCCAGGCCAACAACAGAGCATCAGGTAGGGATACCGGGCCTAACATGGAGGGTCAGGTAGGAATGTCTGGTCTACACCGCGCACCCGTAACGTCATCAGGTGTGACCCAGTGAACCAGTAAGTGTTCACGTACTACCTCGGAGTACCGGTGGGTGTACCGATACTACCATAGAGTAACGGTGGGGGTACCGCTACTACCCCAGAAGGTCGGGTATGGGTGCCAAGCCTAATGCGAAGCATCAGGTAGGGATAACGGGTCTAACCTGTGGGGTCCGGTAGGGAGGCCAGGTCTAATCCAGCGTGCACCAAGGGACAGCTGGTGTTCTCTGGCGCATCACAAAGGGTTCCGTTCCAACCCCAGAGTACCGGTGGGGGAACCGGTTCTACCTCGAAACATCGGGTAGGGATACCGGGCCTACCCCGGCGGGTCAGGTAGGAAGGGTGGGTCTAAAGCGGCGCGCCCGTAGGGTCAGCAGGTGTACCCCGGCGCACCAGTAAGGGTTCTGGTACAATCCAGGAGTACCGGTGGGTATAGAAAAACTACCGCGGAGTACTGGTGGGTGTACCGGTACTACCCCAGATTGTCGGGTAGGGTGCCAGGCCTACCGCAGAGCATCAGGTAGGGATACCGGGGCTAACCCGGAGGTTCAGGTAGGAATGTCTGGTCTACACCGCGCCCCCTTAAGGTCAGCAGGGGTACCCCAGCAAACCATTAAGTGTTCAGGTACTACCCTGGAGTACCGGTGGGTGTACCAATACTACCGCAGAGTACCGGTGGGTGTACTGGTTCTACCCCAGCATATCGGGTAGGGGTGCCAGGCCAACAACAGAGCATCAGGTAGGGATACCGGGCCTAACATGGAGGGTCAGGTAGGAATGTCTGGTCTACACCGCGCACCCGTAACGTCATCAGGTGTGACCCAGTGAACCAGTAAGGGTTCACGTACTACCTCGGAGTACCGGT
Source organism: Astur gentilis (assembly GCF_929443795.1). Lineage (NCBI taxonomy): Eukaryota > Metazoa > Chordata > Aves > Accipitriformes > Accipitridae > Astur > Astur gentilis. The sequence continues at coordinate 223,989 of NW_026061057.1, forward strand.
GGGTGTACCGATACTACCATAGAGTAACGGTGGGGGTACCGCTACTACCCCAGAAGGTCGGGTATGGGTGCCAAGCCTAATGCGGAGCATCAGGTAGGGATACCGGGTCTAACCTGTGGGGTCCGGTAGGGAGGCCAGGTCTAATCCAGCGTGCACGAAGGGACAGCTGGTGTTCTCTGGCGCATCACAAAGGGTTCCGTTCCAACCCCAGAGTACCGGTGGGGGAACCGGTTCTACCTCGAAACATCGGGTAGGGATACCGGGCCTACCCCGGCGGGTCAGGTAGGAAGGGTGGGTGTAAAGCGGCGCGCCCGTAGGGTCAGCAGGTGTACCCCGGCGCACCAGTAAGGGTTCTGGTACAATCCAGGAGTACTGGTGGGTATAGAAAAACTACCGCGGAGTACTGGTGGGTGTACCGGTACTACCACAGATTGTCAGGTAGGGTGCCAGGCCTACCGCAGAGCATCAGGTAGGGATACCGGGGCTAACCCGGAGGTTCAGGTAGGAATGTCTGGTCTACACCGCGCCCCCTTAAGGTCAGCAGGGGTACCCCAGCAAACCATTAAGTGTTCAGGTACGACCCTGGAGTACCGGTGGGTGTACCAATACTACCGCAGAGTACCGGTGGGTGTACTGGTTCTACCCCAGCATATCGGGTAGGGGTGCCAGGCCAACAACAGAGCATCAGGTAGGGATACCGGGCCTAACATGGAGGGTCAGGTAGGAATGTCTGTCTACACCGCGCACCCGTAACGTCATCAGGTGTAACCCAGTGAACCAGTAAGGGTTCACGTACTACCTCGGAGTACCGGTGGGTGTACCGATACTACCGCAGAGTAACGGTGGGGGTACCGCTACTACCCCAGAAGGTCGGGTATGGGTGCCAAGCCTAATGCGGAGCATCAGGTAGGGATACCGGGCCTAACCTGTGGGGTCCGGAAGGGAGGCCGGGTCTAGTCCAGCGCGCACGAAGGGACAGCTGGTGTTCTCTGGCGCATCACAAAGGGTTCCGTTCCAACCCCAGAGTACCGGTGGGGGAACCGGTTCTACCTCGAAACATCGGGTAGGGATACCGGGCCTACCCCGGCGAGTCAGGTAGGAAGGGTGGGTTTAAAGCGGCGCGCCCGTAGGGTCAGCAGTTGTACCCCGGCGCACCAGTAAGGGTTCTGGTACAATCCAGGAGTACTGGTGGGTATAGAAAAACTACCGCGGAGTACTGGTGGGTGTACCGGTACTACCCCAGATTGTCGGGTAGGGTGCCAGGCCTACCGCAGAGCATCAGGTAGGGATACCGGGGCTAACCCGGAGGTTCAGGTAGGAATGTCTGGTCTACACCGCGCGCCCGTAAGGTCAGCAGGGGTACCCCAGCAAACCATTAAGTGTTCAGGTACTACCCTGGAGTACCGGTGGGTGTACCAATACTACCGCAGAGTACCGGTGGGTGTACTGGTTCTACCCCAGCATATCGGGTAGGGGTGCCAGGCCAACAACAGAGCATCAGGTAGGGATACCGGGCCTAACATGGAGGGTCAGGTAGGAATGTCTGGTCTACACCGCGCACCCGTAACGTCATCAGGTGTGACCCAGTGAACCAGTAAGGGTTCACGTACTACCTCGGAGTACCGGTGGGTGTACCGATACTACCATAGAGTAACGGTGGGGGTACCGCTACTACCCCAGAAGGTCGGGTATGGGTGCCAAGCCTAATGCGAAGCATCAGGTAGGGATACCGGGTCTAACCTGTGGGGTCCGGTAGGGAGGCCAGGTCTAATCCAGCGTGCACCAAGGGACAGCTGGTGTTCTCTGGCGCATCACAAAGGGTTCCGTTCCAACCCCAGAGTACCGGTGGGGGAACCGGTTCTACCTCGAAACATCGGGTAGGGATACCGGGCCTACCCCGGCGAGTCAGTTAGGAAGGGTGGGTGTAAAGCGGCGCGCCCGTAGGGTCAGCAGGTGTACCCCGGCGCACCAGTAAGGGTTCTGGTACAATCCAGGAGTACTGGTGGGTATAGAAAAACTACCGCGGAGTACTGGTGGGTGTACCGGTACTACCCCAGATTGTCGGGTAGGGTGCCAGGCCTACCGCAGAGCATCAGGTAGGGATACCGGGGCTAACCCGGAGGTTCAGGTAGGAATGTCTGGTCTACACCGCGCCCCCTTAAGGTCAGCAGGGGTACCCCAGCAAACCATTAAGTGTTCAGGTACGACCCTGGAGTACCGGTGGGTGTACCAATACTACCGCAGAGTACCGGTGGGTGTACTGGTTCTACCCCAGCATATCGGGTAGGGGTGCCAGGCCAACAACAGAGCATCAGGTAGGGATACCGGGCCTAACATGGAGGGTCAGGTAGGAATGTCTGTCTACACCGCGCACCCGTAACGTCATCAGGTGTAACCCAGTGAACCAGTAAGGGTTCACGTACTACCTCGGAGTACCGGTGGGTGTACCGATACTACCGCAGAGTAACGGTGGGGGTACCGCTACTACCCCAGAAGGTCGGGTATGGGTGCCAAGCCTAATGCGGAGCATCAGGTAGGGATACCGGGCCTAACCTGTGGGGTCCGGAAGGGAGGCCGGGTCTAGTCCAGCGCGCACGAAGGGACAGCTGGTGTTCTCTGGCGCATCACAAAGGGTTCCGTTCCAACCCCAGAGTACCGGTGGGGGAACCGGTTCTACCTCGAAACATCGGGTAGGGATACCGGGCCTACCCCGGCGAGTCAGGTAGGAAGGGTGGGTTTAAAGCGGCGCGCCCGTAGGGTCAGCAGTTGTACCCCGGCGCACCAGTAAGGGTTCTGGTACAATCCAGGAGTACTGGTGGGTATAGAAAAACTACCGCGGAGTACTGGTGGGTGTACCGGTACTACCCCAGATTGTCGGGTAGGGTGCCAGGCCTACCGCAGAGCATCAGGTAGGGATACCGGGGCTAACCCGGAGGTTCAGGTAGGAATGTCTGGTCTACACCGCGCGCCCGTAAGGTCAGCAGGGGTACCCCAGCAAACCATTAAGTGTTCAGGTACTACCCTGGAGTACCGGTGGGTGTACCAATACTACCGCAGAGTACCGGTGGGTGTACTGGTTCTACCCCAGCATATCGGGTAGGGGTGCCAGGCCAACAACAGAGCATCAGGTAGGGATACCGGGCCTAACATGGAGGGTCAGGTAGGAATGTCTGGTCTACACCGCGCACCCGTAACGTCATCAGGTGTGACCCAGTGAACCAGTAAGGGTTCACGTACTACCTCGGAGTACCGGTGGGTGTACCGATACTACCATAGAGTAACGGTGGGGGTACCGCTACTACCCCAGAAGGTCGGGTATGGGTGCCAAGCCTAATGCGAAGCATCAGGTAGGGATACCGGGTCTAACCTGTGGGGTCCGGTAGGGAGGCCAGGTCTAATCCAGCGTGCACCAAGGGACAGCTGGTGTTCTCTGGCGCATCACAAAGGGTTCCGTTCCAACCCCAGAGTACCGGTGGGGGAACCGGTTCTACCTCGAAACATCGGGTAGGGATACCGGGCCTACCCCGGCGAGTCAGTTAGGAAGGGTGGGTGTAAAGCGGCGCGCCCGTAGGGTCAGCAGGTGTACCCCGGCGCACCAGTAAGGGTTCTGGTACAATCCAGGAGTACTGGTGGGTATAGAAAAACTACCGCGGAGTACTGGTGGGTGTACCGGTACTACCCCAGATTGTCGGGTAGGGTGCCAGGCCTACCGCAGAGCATCAGGTAGGGATACCGGGGCTAACCCGGAGGTTCAGGTAGGAATGTCTGGTCTACACCGCGCGCCCGTAAGGTCAGCAGGGGTACCCCAGCAAACCATTAAGTGTTCAGGTACTACCCTGGAGTACCGGTGGGTGTACCAATACTACCGCAGAGTACCGGTGGGTGTACTGGTTCTACCCCAGCATATCGGGTAGGGGTGCCAGGCCAACAACAGAGCATCAGGTAGGGATACCGGGCCTAACATGGAGGGTCAGGTAGGAATGTCTGGTCTACACCGCGCACCCGTAACGTCATCAGGTGTGACCCAGTGAACCAGTAAGGGTTCACGTACTACCTCGGAGTACCGGTGGGTGTACCGATACTACCATAGAGTAACGGTGGGGGTACCGCTACTACCCCAGAAGGTCGGGTATGGGTGCCAAGCCTAATGCGAAGCATCAGGTAGGGATACCGGGTCTAACCTGTGGGGTCAGGTAGGGAGGCCAGGTCTAATCCAGCGTGCACCAAGGGACAGCTGGTGTTCTCTGGCGCATCACAAAGGGTTCCGTTCCAACCCCAGAGTACCGGTGGGGGAACCGGTTCTACCTCGAAACATCGGGTAGGGATACCGGGCCTACCCCGGCGGGTCAGGTAGGAAGGGTGGGTCTAAAGCGGCGCGCCCGTAGGGTCAGCAGGTGTACCCCGGCGCACCAGTAAGGGTTCTGGTACAATCCAGGAGTACTGGTGGGTATAGAAAAACTACCGCGGAGTACTGGTGGGTGTACCGGTACTACCCCAGATTGTCGGGTAGGGTGCCAGGCCTACCGCAGAGCATCAGGTAGGGATACCGGGGCTAACCCGGAGGTTCAGGTAGGAATGTCTGGTCTACACCGCGCGCCCGTAAGGTCAGCAGGGGTACCCCAGCAAACCATTAAGTGTTCAGGTACTACCCTGGAGTACCGGTGGGTGTACCAATACTACCGCAGAGTACCGGTGGGTGTACTGGTTCTACCCCAGCATATCGGGTAGGGGTGCCAGGCCAACAACAGAGCATCAGGTAGGGATACCGGGCCTAACATGGAGGGTCAGGTAGGAATGTCTGGTCTACACCGCGCACCCGTAACGTCATCAGGTGTGACCCAGTGAACCAGTAAGGGTTCACGTACTACCTCGGAGTACCGGTGGGTGTACCGATACTACCATAGAGTAACGGTGGGGGTACCGCTACTACCCCAGAAGGTCGGGTATGGGTGCCAAGCCTAATGCGAAGCATCAGGTAGGGATACCGGGTCTAACCTGTGGGGTCCGGTAGGGAGGCCAGGTCTAATCCAGCGTGCACCAAGGGACAGCTGGTGTTCTCTGGCGCATCACAAAGGGTTCCGTTCCAACCCCAGAGTACCGGTGGGGGAACCGGTTCTACCTCGAAACATCGGGTAGGGATACCGGGCCTACCCCGGCGGGTCAGGTAGGAAGGGTGGGTTTAAAGCGGCGCGCCCGTAGGGTCAGCAGGTGTACCCCGGCGCACCAGTAAGGGTTCTGGTACAATCCAGGAGTACTGGTGGGTATAGAAAAACTACCGCGGAGTACTGGTGGGTGTACCGGTACTACCCCAGATTGTCGGGTAGGGTGCCAGGCCTACCGCAGAGCATCAGGTAGGGATACCGGGGCTAACCCGGAGGTTCAGGTAGGAATGTCTGGTCTACACCGCGCGCCCGTAAGGTCAGCAGGGGTACCCCAGCAAACCATTAAGTGTTCAGGTACTACCCTGGAGTACCGGTGGGTGTACCAATACTACCGCAGAGTACCGGTGGGTGTACTGGTTCTACCCCAGCATATCGGGTAGGGGTGCCAGGCCAACAACAGAGCATCAGGTAGGGATACCGGGCCTAACATGGAGGGTCAGGTAGGAATGTCTGGTCTACACCGCGCACCCGTAACGTCATCAGTTGTGACCCAGTGAACCAGTAAGGGTTCACGTACTACCTCGGAGTACCGGTGGGTGTACCGATACTACCATAGAGTAACGGTGGGGGTACCGCTACTACCCCAGAAGGTCGGGTATGGGTGCCAAGCCTAATGCGAAGCATCAGGTAGGGATACCGGGTCTAACCTGTGGGGTCCGGTAGGGAGGCCAGGTCTAATCCAGCGTGCACCAAGGGACAGCTGGTGTTCTCTGGCGCATCACAAAGGGTTCCGTTCCAACCCCAAAGTACCGGTGGGGGAACCGGTTCTACCTCGAAACATCGGGTAGGGATACCGGGCCTACCCCGGCGGGTCAGGTAGGAAGGGTGGGTGTAAAGCGGCGCGCCCGTAGGGTCAGCAGGTGTACCCCGGCGCACCAATAAGGGTTCTGGTACAATCCAGGAGTACCACTGGGTATAGAAAAACTACCGCGGAGTACTGGTGGGTGTACCGGTACTACCCCAGATTGTCGGGTAGGGTGCCAGGCCTACCGCAGAGCATCAGGTAGGGATACCGGGGCTAACCCGGAGGTTCAGTTAGGAATGTCTGGTCTACACCGCGCCCCCTTAAGGTCAGCAGGGGTACCCCAGCAAACCATTAAGTGTTCAGGTACTAGCCTGGAGTACCGGTGGGTGTACCAATACTACCGCAGAGTACCGGTGGGTGTACTGGTTCTACCCCAGCATATCGGGTAGGGGTGCCAGGCCAACAACAGAGCATCACGTAGGGATACCGGGCCTAACATGGAGGGTCAGGTAGGAATGTCTGGTCTACACCGCGCAGCCGTAACGTCATCAGGTGTAACCCAGTGAACCAGTAAGGGTTCACGTACTACCTCGGAGTACCGGTGGGTGTACCGATACTACCGCAGAGTAACGGTGGGGGTACCGCTACTACCCCAGAAGGTCGGGTATGGGTGCCAAGCCTAATGCGGAGCATCAGGTAGGGATACCGGGTCTAACCTGTGGGGTCCGGTAGGGAGGCCAGGTCTAATCCAGCGTGCACGAAGGGACAGCTGGTGTTCTCTGGCGCATCACAAAGGGTTCCGTTCCAACCCCAGAGTTCCGGTGGGGGAACCGGTTCTACCTCGAAACATCGGGTAGGGATACCGGGCCTACCCCGGCGGGTCAGGTAGGAAGGGTGGGTCTAAAGCGGCGCGCCCGTAGGGTCAGCAGGTGTACCCCGGCGCACCAGTAAGGGTTCTGGTACAATCCAGGAGTACTGGTGGGTATAGAAAAACTACGGCGGAGTACTGGTGGGTGTACCGGTACTACCCCAGATTGTCGGGTAGGGTGCCAGGCCTACCGCAGAGCATCAGGTAGGGATACCGGGGCTAACCCGGAGGTTCAGGTAGGAATGTCTGGTCTACACCGCGCCCCCTTAAGGTCAGCAGGGGTACCCCAGCAAACCATTAAGTGTTCAGGTACGACCCTGGAGTACCGATGGGTGTACCAATAATACCGCAGAGTACCGGTGGGTGTACTGGTTCTACCCCAGCATATCGGGTAGGGGTGCCAGGCCAACAACAGAGCATCAGGTAGGGATACCGGGCCTAACATGGAGGGTCAGGTAGGAATGTCTGGTCTACACCGCGCACCCGTAACGTCATCAGGTGTGACCCAGTGAACCAGTAAGGGTTCACGTACTACCTCGGAGTACCGGTGGGTGTACCGATACTACCATAGAGTAACGGTGGGGGTACCGCTACTACCCGAGAAGGTCGGGTATGGGTGCCAAGCCTAATGCGGAGCATCAGGTAGGGATACCGGGTCTAACCTGTGGGGTCCGGTAGGGAGGCCAGGTCTAATCCAGCGTGCACCAAGGGACAGCTGGTGTTCTCTGGCGCATCACAAAGGGTTCCGTTCCAACCCCAGAGTACCGGTGGGGGAACCGGTTCTACCTCGAAACATCGGGTAGGGATACCGGGCCTACCCCAGCGGGTCAGGTAGGAAGGGTGGGTCTAAAGCGGCGCGCCCGTAGGGTCAGCAGGTGTACCCCGGCGCACCAGTAAGGGTTCTGGTACAATCCAGGAGTACCGGTGGGTATAGAAAAACTACCGCGGAGTACTGGTGGGTGTACCGGTACTACCCCAGATTGTCGGGTAGGGTGCCAGGCCTACCGCAGAGCATCAGGTAGGGATACCGGGGCTAACACGGAGGTTCAGGTAGGAATGTCTGGTCTACACCGCGCGCCCGTAAGGTCAGCAGGGGTACCCCAGCAAACCATTAAGTGTTCAGGTACTACCCTGGAGTACCGGTGGGTGTACCAATACTACCGCAGAGTACCGGTGGGTATACTGGTTCTACCCCAGCATATCGGGTAGGGGTGCCAGGCCAACAACAGAGCATCAGGTAGGGATAACGGGCCTAACATGGAGGGTCAGGTAGGAATGTCTGGTCTACACCGCGCACCCGTAACGTCATCAGGTGTAACCCAGTGAACCAGTAAGGGTTCACGTACTACCTCGGAGTACCGGTGGGTGTACCGATACTACCGCAGAGTAACGGTGGGGGTACCGCTACTACCCCAGAAGGTCGCGTATGGGTGCCAAGCCTAATGCGGAGCATCAGGTAGGGATACCGGGTCTAACCTGTGGGGTCCGGTAGGGAGGCCAGGTCTAATCCAGCGTGCACGAAGGGACAGCTGGTGTTCTCTGGCGCATCACAAAGGGTTCCGTTCCAACCCCAGAGTACCGGTGGGGGAACCGGTTCTACCTCGAAACATCGGCTAGGGATACCGGGCCTACCCCGGCGGGTCAGGTAGGAAGGGTGGGTCTAAAGCGGCGCGCCCGTAGGGTCAGCAGGTGTACCCCGGCGCACCAGTAAGGGTTCTGGTACAATCCAGGAGTACCGGTGGGTATAGAAAAACTACCGCGGAGTACTGGTGGGTGTACCGGTACTACCCCAGATTGTCGGGTAGGGTGCCAGGCCTACCGCAGAGCATCAGGTAGGGATACCGGGGCTAACCCGGAGGTTCAGGTAGGAATGTCTGGTCTACACCGCGCCCCCTTAAGGTCAGCAGGGGTACCCCAGCAAACCATTAAGTGTTCAGGTACTACCCTGGAGTACCGGTGGGTGTACCAATACTACCGCAGAGTACCGGTGGGTGTACTGGTTCTACCCCAGCATATCGGGTAGGGGTGCCAGGCCAACAACAGAGCATCAGGTAGGGATACCGGGCCTAACATGGAGGGTCAGGTAGGAATGTCTGGTCTACACCGCGCACCCGTAACGTCATCAGGTGTAACCCAGTGAACCAGTAAGGGTTCACGTACTACCTCGGAGTACCGGTGGGTGTACCAATACTACCATAGACTAACAGTGGGGGTACCGCTACTACCCCAGAAGGTCGGGTATGGGTGCCAAGCCTAATGCGGAGCATCAGGTAGGGATAGCGGGTCTAACCTGTGGGGTCGGGTAGGGAGGCCAGGTCTAATCCAGCGTGCACGAAGGGACAGCTGGTGTTCTCTGGCGCATCACAAAGGGTTCCGTTCCAACCCCAGAGTACCGGTGGGGGAACCGGTTCTACCTCGAAACATCGGGTAGGGATACCGGGCCTACCCCGGCGGGTCAGGTAGGAAGGGTGGGTCTAAAGCGGCGCGCCCGTAGGGTCAGCAGGTGTACCCCGGCGCACCAGTAAGGGTTCTGGTACAATCCAGGAGTACCGGTGGGTATAGAAAAACTACCGCGGAGTACTGGTGGGTGTACCGGTACTACCCCAGATTGTCGGGTAGGGTGCCAGGCCTACCGCAGAGCATCAGGTAGGGATACCGGGGCTAACCCGGAGGTTCAGGTAGGAATGTCTGGTCTACACCGCGCGCCCGTAAGGTCAGCAGGGGTACCCCAGCAAACCATTAAGTGTTCAGGTACGACCCTGGAGTACCGATGGGTGTACCAATACTACCGCAGAGTACCGGTGGGTGTACTGGTTCTACCCCAGCATATCGGGTAGGGGTGCCAGGCCAACAACAGAGCAACAGGTAGGGATACCGGGCCTAACATGGAGGGTCAGGTAGGAATGTCTGGTCTACACCGCGCAGCCGTAACGTCATCAGGTGTAACCCAGTGAACCAGTAAGGGTTCACGTACTACCTCGGAGTACCGGTGGGTGTACCGATACTACCGCAGAGTAACGGTGGGGGTACCGCTACTACCCCAGAAGGTCGGGTATGGGTGCCAAGCCTAATGCGGAGCATCAGGTAGGGATACCGGGTCTAACCTGTGGGGTCCGGTAGGGAGGCCAGGTCTAATCCAGCGTGCACGAAGGGACAGCTGGTGTTCTCTGGCGCATCACAAAGGGTTCCGTTCCAACCCCAGAGTACCGGTGGGGGAACCGGTTCTACCTTGAAACATCGGGTAGGGATACCGGGCCTACCCCGGCGGGTCAGGTAGGAAGGGTGGGTCTAAAGCGGCGCGCCCGTAGGGTCAGCAGGTGTACCCCGGCGCACCAGTAAGGGTTCTGGTACAATCCAGGAGTACCGGTGGGTATAGAAAAACTACCGCGGAGTACTGGTGGGTGTACCGGTACTACCCCAGATTGTCGGGTAGGGTGCCAGGCCTACCGCAGAGCATCAGGTAGGGATACCGGGGCTAACCCGGAGGTTCAGGTAGGAATGTCTGGTCTACACCGCGCCCCCTTAAGGTCAGCAGGGGTACCCCAGCAAACCATTAAGTGTTCAGGTACGACCCTGGAGTACCGATGGGTGTACCAATAATACCGCAGAGTACCGGTGGGTGTACTGGTTCTACCCCAGCATATCGGGTAGGGGTGCCAGGCCAACAACAGAGCATCAGGTAGGGATACCGGGCCTAACATGGAGGGTCAGGTAGGAATGTCTGGTCTACACCGCGCACCCGTAACGTCATCAGGTGTGACCCAGTGAACCAGTAAGGGTTCACGTACTACCTCGGAGTACCGGTGGGTGTACCGATACTACCATAGAGTAACGGTGGGGGTACCGCTACTACCCGAGAAGGTCGGGTATGGGTGCCAAGCCTAATGCGGAGCATCAGGTAGGGATACCGGGTCTAACCTGTGGGGTCCGGTAGGGAGGCCAGGTCTAATCCAGCGTGCACCAAGGGACAGCTGGTGTTCTCTGGCGCATCACAAAGGGTTCCGTTCCAACCCCAGAGTACCGGTGGGGGAACCGGTTCTACCTCGAAACATCGGGTAGGGATACCGGGCCTACCCCGGCGGGTCAGGTAGGAAGGGTGGGTCTAAAGCGGCGCGCCCGTAGGGTCAGCAGGTGTACCCCGGCGCACCAGTAAGGGTTCTGGTACAATCCAGGAGTACCGGTGGGTATAGAAAAACTACCGCGGAGTACTGGTGGGTGTACCGGTACTACCCCAGATTGTCGGGTAGGGTGCCAGGCCTACCGCAGAGCATCAGGTAGGGATACCGGGGCTAACCCGGAGGTTCAGGTAGGAATGTCTGGTCTACACCGCGCCCCCTTAAGGTCAGCAGGGGTACCCCAGCAAACCATTAAGTGTTCAGGTACGACCCTGGAGTACCGATGGGTGTACCAATACTACCGCAGAGTACCGGTGGGTGTACTGGTTCTACCCCAGCATATCGGGTAGGGGTGCCAGGCCAACAACAGAGCAACAGGTAGGGATACCGGGCCTAACATGGAGGGTCAGGTAGGAATGTCTGGTCTACACCGCGCACCCGTAACGTCATCAGGTGTAACCCAGTGAACCAGTAAGGGTTCACGTACTACCTCGGAGTACCGGTGGGTGTACCGATACTACCGCAGAGTAACGGTGGGGGTACCGCTACTACCCCAGAAGGTCGGGTATGGGTGCCAAGCCTAATGCGGAGCATCAGGTAGCGATACCGGTTCTAACCTGTCGGGTCCGGTAGGGAGGCCAGGTCTAATCCAGCGTGCACGAAGGGATAGCTGGTGTTCTCTGGCGCATCACAAAGGGTTCCGTTCCAACCCCAGAGTACCGGTGGGGGAACCGGTTCTACCTCGAAACATCGGGTAGGGATACCGGGCCTACCCCGGCGGGTCAGGTAGGAAGGGTGGGTCTAAAGCGGCGCGCCCGTAGGGTCAGCAGGTGTACCCCGTCGCACCAGTAAGGGTTCTGGTACAATCCAGGAGTACCGGTGGGTATAGAAAAACTACCGCGGAGTACTGGTGGGTGTACCGGTACTACCCCAGATTGTCGGGTAGGGTGCCAGGCCTACCGCAGAGCATCAGGTAGGGATACCGGGGCTAACCCGGAGGTTCAGGTAGGAATGTCTGGTCTACACCGCGCCCCCTTAAGGTCAGCAGGGGTACCCCAGCAAACCATTAAGTGTTCAGGTACGACCCTGGAGTACCGGTGGGTGTACCAATACTACCGCAGAGTACCGGTGGGTGTACTGGTTCTACCCCAGCATATCGGGTAGGGGTGCCAGGCCAACAACAGAGGATCAGGTAGGGATACCGGGCCTAACATGGAGGGTCAGGTAGGAATGTCTGGTCTACACCGCGCACCCGTAACGTCATCAGGTGTAACCCAGTGAACCAGTAAGGGTTCACGTACTACCTCGGAGTACCGGTGGGTGTACCAATACTACCATAGACTAACAGTGGGGGTACCGCTACTACCCCAGAAGGTCGGGTATGGGTGCCAAGCCTAATGCGGAGCATCAGGTAGGGATACCGGGTCTAACCTGTGGGGTCCGGTAGGGAGGCCAGGTCTAATCCAGCGTGCACGAAGGGACAGCTGGTGTTCTCTGGCGCATCACAAAGGGTTCCGTTCCAACCCCAGAGTACCGGTGGGGGAACCGGTTCTACCTCGAAACATCGGGTAGGGACACCGGGCCTACCCCGGCGGGTCAGGTAGGAAGGGTGGGTCTAAAGCGGCGCGCCCGTAGGGTCAGCAGGTGTACCCCGGCGCACCAGTAAGGGTTCTGGTACAATCCAGGAGTACCTGTGGGTATAGAAAAACTACCGCGGAGTACTGGTGGGTGTACCGGTACTACCCCAGATTGTCGGGTAGGGTGCCAGGCCTACCGCAGAGCATCAGGTAGGGATACCGGGGCTAACCCGGAGGTTCAGGTAGGAATGTCTGGTCTACACCGCGCGCCCGTAAGGTCAGCAGGGGTACCCCAGCAAACCATTAAGTGTTCAGGTACGACCCTGGAGTACCGGTGGGTGTACCAATACTACCGCAGAGTACCGGTGGGTGTACTGATTCTACCCCAGCATATCGGGTAGGGGTGCCAGGCCAACAACAGAGCATCAGGTAGGGATACCGGGCCTAACATGGAGGGTCAGGTAGGAATGTCTGGTCTACACCGCGCAGCCGTAACGTCATCAGGTGTAACCCAGTGAACCAGTAAGGGTTCACGTACTACCTCGGAGTACCGGTGGGTGTACCGATACTACCGCAGAGTAACGGTGGGGGTACCGCTACTACCCGAGAAGGTCGGGTATGGGTGCCAAGCCTAATGCGGAGCATCAGGTAGGGATACCGGGTCTAACCTGTGGGGTCCGGTAGGGAGGCCAGGTCTAATCCAGCGTGCACCAAGGGACAGCTGGTGTTCTCTGGCGCATCACAAAGGGTTCCGTTCCAACCCCAGAGTACCGGTGGGGGAACCGGTTCTACCTCGAAACATCGGGTAGGGATACCGGGCCTACCCCAGCGGGTCAGGTAGGAAGGGTGGGTCTAAAGCGGCGCGCCCGTAGGGTCAGCAGGTGTACCCCGGCGCACCAGTAAGGGTTCTGGTACAATCCAGGAGTACCGGTGGGTATAGAAAAACTACCGCGGAGTACTGGTGGGTGTACCGGTACTACCCCAGATTGTCGGGTAGGGTGCCAGGCCTACCGCAGAGCATCAGGTAGGGATACCGGGGCTAACCCGGAGGTTCAGGTAGGAATGTCTGGTCTACACCGCGCCCCCTTAAGGTCAGCAGGGGTACCCCAGCAAACCATTAAGTGTTCAGGTACTACCCTGGAGTACCGGTGGGTGTACCAATACTACCGCAGAGTACCGGTGGGTGTACTGGTTCTACCCCAGCATATCGGGTAGGGGTGCCAGGCCAACAACAGAGCATCAGGTAGGGATACCGGGCCTAACATGGAGCGTCAGGTAGGAATGTCTGGTCTACACCGCGCACCCGTAACGTCATCAGGTGTAACCCAGTGAACCAGTAAGGGTTCACGTACTACCTCGGAGTACCGGTGGGTGTACGGATACTACTGCAGAGTAACGGTGGGGGTACCGCTACTACCCCAGAAGGTCGGGTATGGGTGCCAAGCCTAATGCGGAGCATCAGGTAGGGATACCGGGCCTAACCTGTGGGGTCCGGAAGGGAGGCCGGGTCTAGTCCAGCGCGCACGAAGGGACAGCTGGTGTTCTCTGGCGCATCACAAAGGGTTCCGTTCCAACCCCAGAGTACCGGTGGGGGAACCGGTTCTACCTCGAAACATCGGGTAGGGATACCGGGCCTACCCCGGCGGGTCAGGTAGGAAGGGTGGGTCTAAAGCGGCGCGCCCGTAGGGTCAGCAGATGTACCCCGGCGCACCAGTAAGGGTTCTGGTACAATCCAGGAGTACCGGTGGGTATAGAAAAACTACCGCGGAGTACTGGTGGGTGTACCGGTACTACCCCAGATTGTCGTGTAGGGTGCCAGGCCTACCGCAGAGGATCAGGTAGGGATACCGGGGCTAACCCGGAGGTTCAGGTAGGAATGTCTGGTCTACACCGCGCCCCCTTAAGGTCAGCAGGGGTACCCCAGCAAACCATTAAGTGTTCAGGTACTACCCTGGAGTACCGGTGGGTGTACCAATACTACCGCAGAGTACCGGTGGGTGTACTGGTTCTACCCCAGCATATTGGGTAGGGGTGCCAGGCCAACAACAGAGCATCAGGTAGGGATACCGGGCCTAACATGGAGGGTCAGGTAGGAATGTCTGGTCTACACCGCGCACCCGTAACGTCATCAGGTGTGACCCAGTGAACCAGTAAGGGTTCACGTACTACCTCGGAGTACCGGTGGGTGTACCGATACTACCATAGAGTAACGGTGGGGGTACCGCTACTACCCCAGAAGGTCGGGTATGGGTGCCAAGCCTAATGCGGAGCATCAGGTAGGGATACCGGGTCTAACCTGTGGGGTCCGGTAGGGAGGCCAGGTCTAATCCAGCGTGCACCAAGGGACAGCTGGTGTTCTCTGGCGCATCACAAAGGGTTCCGTTCCAACCCCAGAGTACCGGTGGGGGAACCGGTTCTACCTCGAAACATCGGGTAGGTATACCGGGCCTACCCCGGCGGGTCAGGTAGGAAGGGTGGGTGTAAAGCGGCGCGCCCGTAGGGTCAGCAGGTGTACCCCGGCGCACCAGTAAGGGTTCTGGTACAATCCAGGAGTACCGGTGGGTATAGAAAAACTACCGCGGAGTACTGGTGGGTGTACCGGTACTACCCCAGATTGTCGGGTAGGGTGCCAGGCCTACCGCAGAGCATCAGGTAGGGATACCGGGGCTAACCCGGAGGTTCAGGTAGGAATGTCTGGTCTACACCGCGCCCCCTTAAGGTCAGCAGGGGTACCCCAGCAAACCATTAAGTGTTCAGGTACTACCCTGGAGTACCGGGGGGTGTACCAATACTACCGCAGAGTACCGGTGGGTGTACTGGTTCTACCCCAGCATATCGGGTAGGGGTGCCAGGCCAACAACAGAGCATCAGGTAGGGATACCGGGCCTAACATGGAGGGTCAGGTAGGAATGTCTGGTCTACACCGCGCACCCGTAACGTCATCAGGTGTAACCCAGTGAACCAGTAAGGGTTCACGTACTACCTCGGAGTACCGGTGGGTGTACGGATACTACTGCAGAGTAACGGTGGGGGTACCGCTACTACCCCAGAAGGTCGGGTATGGGTGCCAAGCCTAATGCGGAGCATCAGGTAGGGATACCGGGCCTAACCTGTGGGGTCCGGAAGGGAGGCCGGGTCTAGTCCAGCGCGCACGAAGGGACAGCTGGTGTTCTCTGGCGCATCACAAAGGGTTCCGTTCCAACCCCAGAGTACCGGTGGGGGAACCGGTTCTACCTCGAAACATCGGGTAGGTATACCGGGCCTACCCCGGCGGGTCAGTTAGGAAGGGTGGGTGTAAAGCGGCGCGCCCGTAGGGTCAGCAGGTGTACCCCGGCGCACCAGTAAGGGTTCTGGTACAATCCAGGAGTACCACTGGGTATAGAAAAACTAACGCGGAGTACTGGTGGGTGTACCGGTACTACCCCAGATTGTCGGGTAGGGTGCCAGGCCTACCGCAGAGCATCAGGTAGGGATACCGGGGCTAACCCGGAGGTTCAGGTAGGAATGTCTGGTCTACACCGCGCCCCCTTAAGGTCAGCAGGGGTACCCCAGCAAACCATTAAGTGTTCAGGTACGACCCTGGAGTACCGATGGGTGTACCAATACTACCGCAGAGTACCGGTGGGTGTACTGGTTCTACCCCAGCATATCGGGTAGGGGTGCCAGGCCAACAACAGAGCATCAGGTAGGGATACCGGGCCTAACATGGAGGGTCAGGTAGGAATGTCTGGTCTACACCGCGCACCCGTAACGTCATCAGGTGTAACCCAGTGAACCAGTAAGGGTTCACGTACTACCTCGGAGTACCGGTGGGTGTACCGATACTACCATAGAGTAACGGTGGGGGTACCGCTACTACCCCAGAAGGTCGGGTATGGGTGCCAAGCCTAATGCGGAGCATCAGGTAGGGATACCGGGTCTAACCTGTGGGGTCCGGTAGGGAGGCCAGGTCTAATCCAGCGTGCACCAAGGGACAGCTGGTGTTCTCTGGCGCATCACAAAGGGTTCCGTTCCAACCCCAGAGTACCGGTGGGGGAACCGGTTCTACCTCGAAACATCGGGTAGGGATACCGGGCCTACCCCGGCGGGTCAGGTAGGAAGGGTGGGTCTAAAGCGGCGCGCCCGTAGGGTCAGCAGGTGTACCCCGGCGCACCAGTAAGGGTTCTGGTACAATCCAGGAGTACCGGTGGGTATAGAAAAACTACCGCGGAGTACTGGTGGGTGTACCGGTACTACCCCAGATTGTCGGGTAGGGTGCCAGGCCTACCGCAGAGCATCAGGTAGGGATACCGGGGCTAACCCGGAGGTTCAGGTAGGAATGTCTGGTCTACACCGCGCCCCCTTAAGGTCAGCAGGGGTACCCCAGCAAACCATTAAGTGTTCAGGTACTACCCTGGAGTACCGGTGGGTGTACCAATACTACCGCAGAGTACCGGTGGGTGTACTGGTTCTACCCCAGCATATTGGGTAGGGGTGCCAGGCCAACAACAGAGCATCAGGTAGGGATACCGGGCCTAACATGGAGGGTCAGGTAGGAATGTCTGGTCTACACCGCGCACCCGTAACGTCATCAGGTGTGACCCAGTGAACCAGTAAGGGTTCACGTACTACCTCGGAGTACCGGTGGGTGTACCGATACTACCAGAGAGTAACGGTGGGGGTACCGCTACTACCCCAGAAGGTCGGGTATGGGTGCCAAGCCTAATGCGGAGCATCAGGTAGGGATACCGGGTCTAACCTGTGGGGTCCGGTAGGGAGGCCAGGTCTAATCCAGCGTGCACCAAGGGACAGCTGGTGTTCTCTGGCGCATCACAAAGGGTTCCATTCCAACCCCAGAGTACCGGTGGGGGAACCGGTTCTACCTCGAAACATCGGGTAGGTATACCGGGCGTACCCCGGCGGGTCAGGTAGGAAGGGTGGGTGTAAAGCGGCGCGCCCGTAGGGTCAGCAGGTGTACCCCGGCGCACCAGTAAGGGTTCTGGTACAATCCAGGAGTACCGGTGGGTATAGAAAAACTACCGCGGAGTACTGGTGGGTGTACCGGTACTACCCCAGATTGTCGGGTAGGGTGCCAGGCCTACCGCAGAGCATCAGGTAGGGATACCGGGGCTAACCCGGAGGTTCAGGTAGGAATGTCTGGTCTACACCGAGCCCCCTTAAGGTCAGCAGGGGTACCCCAGCAAACCATTAAGTGTTCAGGTACTACCCTGGAGTACCGGTGGGTGTACCAATACTACCGCAGAGTACCGGTGGGTGTACTGGTTCTACCCCAGCATATCGGGTAGGGGTGCCAGGCCAACAACAGAGCATCAGGTAGGGATACCGGGCCTAACATGGAGGGTCAGGTAGGAATGTCTGGTCTACACCGCGCACCCGTAACGTCATCAGGTGTAACCCAGTGAACCAGTAAGGGTTCACGTACTACCTCGGAGTACCGGTGGGTGTACGGATACTACTGCAGAGTAACGGTGGGGGTACCGCTACTACCCCAGAAGGTCGGGTATGGGTGCCAAGCCTAATGCGGAGCATCAGGTAGGGATACCGGGCCTAACCTGTGGGGTCCGGAAGGGAGGCCGGGTCTAGTCCAGCGCGCACGAAGGGACAGCTGGTGTTCTCTGGCGCATCACAAAGGGTTCCGTTCCAACCCCAGAGTACCGGTGGGGGAACCGGTTCTACCTCGAAACATCGGGTAGGGATACCGGGCCTACCCCGGCGGGTCAGGTAGGAAGGGTGGGTGTAAAGCGGCGCGCCCGTAGGGTCAGCAGGTGTACCCCGGCGCACCAGTAAGGGTTCTGGTACAATCCAGCAGTACCGGTGGGTATAGAAAAACTACCGCGGAGTACTGGTGGGTGTACCGGTACTACCCCAGATTGTCGGGTAGGGTGCCAGGCCTACCGCAGAGCATCAGGTAGGGATACCGGGGCTAACCCGGAGGTTCAGGTAGGAATGTCTGGTCTACACCGCGCCCCCTTAAGGTCAGCAGGGGTACCCCAGCAAACCATTAAGTGTTCAGGTACTACCCTGGAGTACCGGTGGGTGTACCAATACTACCGCAGAGTACCGGTGGGTGTACTGGTTCTACCCCAGCATATCGGGTAGGGGTGCCAGGCCAACAACAGAGCATCAGGTAGGGATACCGGGCCTAACATGGAGGGTCAGGTAGGAATGTCTGGTCTACACCGCGCACCCGTAACGTCATCAGGTGTAACCCAGTGAACCAGTAAGGGTTCACGTACTACCTCGGAGTACCGGTGGGTGTACGGATACTACTGCAGAGTAACGGTGGGGGTACCGCTACTACCCCAGAAGGTCGGGTATGGGTGCCAAGCCTAATGCGGAGCATCAGGTAGGGATACCGGGCCTAACCTGTGGGGTCCGGAAGGGAGGCCGGGTCTAGTCCAGCGCGCACGAAGGGACAGCTGGTGTTCTCTGGCGCATCACAAAGGGTTCCGTTCCAACCCCAGAGTACCGGTGGGGGAACCGGTTCTACCTCGAAACATCGGGTAGGGATACCGGGCCTACCCCGGCGGGTCAGTTAGGAAGGGTGGGTGTAAAGCGGCGCGCCCGTAGGGTCAGCAGGTGTACCCCGGCGCACCAGTAAGGGTTCTGGTACAATCCAGGAGTACCACTGGGTATAGAAAAACTACCGCGGAGTACTGGTGGGTGTACCGGTACTACCCCAGATTGTCGGGTAGGGTGCCAGGCCTACCGCAGAGCATCAGGTAGGGATACCGGGGCTAACCCGGAGGTTCAGGTAGGAATGTCTGGTCTACACCGCGCCCCCTTAAGGTCAGCAGGGGTACCCCAGCAAACCATTAAGTGTTCAGGTACTACCCTGGAGTACCGGTGGGTGTACCAATACTACCGCAGAGTACCGGTGGGTGTACTGGTTCTACCCCAGCATATCGGGTAGGGGTGCCAGGCCAACAACAGAGCATCAGGTAGTGATACTGGCCCTAACATGGAGGGTCAGGTAGGAATGTCTGGTCTACACAGCACGCCCGTAACGTCATCTGGTGTAACCCCGTGAACCAGTAAGGGTTCACGTACTACCTCGGAGTACCGGTGGGTGTACCGATACTACCATAGAGTAACGGTGGGGGTACCGCTACTACCCCAGAAGGTCGGGTATGGGTGCCAAGCCTAATGCGGAGCATCAGGTAGGGATACCGGGTCTAACCTGTGGGGTCCGGTAGGGAGGCCAGGTCTAATCCAGCGTGCACGAAGGGACAGCTGGTGTTCTCTGGCGCATCACAAAGGGTTCCGTTCCAACCCCAGAGTACCGGTGGGGGAACCGGTTCTACCTCGAAACATCGGGTAGGGATACCGGGCCTACCCCGGCGGGTCAGGTAGGAAGGGTGGGTCTAAAGCGGCGCGCCCGTAGGGTCAGCAGGTGTACCCCGGCACACCAGTAAGGGTTCTGGTACAATCCAGGAGTACCGGTGGGTATAGAAAAACTACCGCGGAGTACTGGTGGGTGTACCGGTAGTACCCCAGATTGTCGGGTAGGGTGCCAGGCCTACCGCAGAGCATCAGGTAGGGATACCGGGGCTAACCCGGAGGTTCAGGTAGGAATGTCTGGTCTACACCGCGCACCCGTAATGTCATCAGGTGTAACCCAGTGAACCAGTAAGGGTTCACGTACTACCTCGGAGTACCGGTGGGTGTACCGATACTACCATAGAGTAACGGTGGGGGTACCGCTACTACCCCAGAAGGTCGGGTATGGGTGCCAAGCCTAATGGGGAGCATCAGGTAGGGATACCGGGTCTAACCTGTGGGGTCCGGTAGGGAGGCCAGGTCTAATCCAGCGTGCACGAAGGGACAGCTGGTGTTCTCTGGCGCATCACAAAGGGTTCCGTTCCAACCCCAGAGTACCGGTGGGGGAACCGGTTCTACCTCGAAACATCGGGTAGGTATACCGGGCGTAACCCGGCGGGTCCGTTAGGAAGGGTGGGTCTAAAGCGGCACGCCCGTAGGGTCAGCAGGTGTACCCCGGCGCACCAATAAGGGTTCTGGTACAATCCAGGAGTACCGGTGGGTATAGAAAAACTACCGCGGAGTACTGGTGGGTGTACCGGTACTACCCCAGATTGTCGGGTAGGGTGCCAGGCCTACCGCAGAGCATCAGGTAGGGATACCGGGGCTAACCCGGAGGTTCAGGTAGGAATGTCTGGTCTACACCGCGCGCCCGTAAGGTCAGCAGGGGTACCCCAGCAAACCATTAAGTGTTCAGGTACTACCCTGGAGTACCGGTGGGTGTACCAATACTACCGCAGAGTACCGCTGGGTGTACTGGTTCTACCCCAGCATATCAGGTAGGGGTGCCAGGCCAACAACAGAGCATCAGGTAGGGATACCAGGCCTAACATGGAGGGTCAGGTAGGAATGTCTGGTCTACACCGCGCACCCGTAATGTCATCAGGTGTAACCCAGTGAACCAGTAAGGGTTCACGTACTACCTCGGAGTACCGGTGGGTGTACCGATACTACCATAGAGTAACGGTGGGGGTACCGCTACTACCCCAGAAGGTCGGGTATGGGTGCCAAGCCTAATGCGGAGCATCAGGTAGGGATACCGGGTCTAACCTGTGGGGTCCGGTAGGGAGGCCAGGTCTAATCCAGCGTGCACCAAGGGACAGCTGGTGTTCTCTGGCGCATCACAAAGGGTTCCGTTGCAACCCCAGAGTACCGGTGGGGGAACCGGTTCTACCTCGAAACATCGGGTAGGGATACCGGGCCTAACCCGGCGGGTCAGTTAGGAAGGGTGGGTGTAAAGCGGCGCGCCCGTAGGGTCAGCAGGTGTACCCCGGCGCACCAGTAAGGGTTCTGGTACAATCCAGGAGTACCGGTGGGTATAGAAAAACTACCGCGGAGTACTGGTGGGTGTACCGGTACTACCCCAGATTGTCGGGTAGGGTGCCAGGCCTACCGCAGAGCATCAGGTAGGGATACCGGGGCTAACCCGGAGGTTCAGGTAGGAATGTCTGGTCTACACCGCGCGCCCGTAAGGTCAGCAGGGGTACCCCAGCAAACCATTAAGTGTTCAGGTACTACCCTGGAGTACCGGTGGGTTTACCAATACTACCGCAGAGTACCGGTGGGTGTACTGGTTCTACCCCAGCATATCAGGTAGGGGTGCCAGGCCAACAACAGAGCATCAGGTAGGGATACCAGGCCTAACATGGAGGGTCAGGTAGGAATGTCTGGTCTACACTGCGCACCCGTAATGTCATCAGGTGTAACCCAGTGAACCAGTAAGGGTTCACGTACTACCTCGGAGTACCGGTGGGTGTACCGATACTACCATAGAGTAACGGTGGGGGTACCGCTACTACCCCAGAAGGTCGGGTATGGGTGCCAAGCCTAATGCGGAGCATCAGGTAGGGATACCGGGTCTAACCTGTGGGGTCCGGTAGGGAGGCCAGGTCTAATCCAGCGTGCACCAAGGGACAGCTGGTGTTCTCTGGCGCATCACAAAGGGTTCCGTTGCAACCCCAGAGTACCTGTGGGGGAACCGGTTCTACCTCGAAACATCGGGTAGGGATACCGGGCCTAACCCGGCGGGTCAGTTAGGAAGGGTGGGTCTAAAGCGGCGCGCCCGTAGGGTCAGCAGGTGTAACCCCGTGAACCAGTAAGGGTTCTGGTACAATCCAGGAGTACCGGTGGGTATAGAAAAACTACCGCGGAGTACTGGTGGGTGTACCGGTACTACCCCAGATTGTCGGGTAGGGTGCCAGGCCTACCGCAGAGCATCAGGTAGGGATACCGGGGCTAACCCGGAGGTTCAGGTAGGAATGTCTGGTCTACACCGCGCGCCCGTAAGGTCAGCAGGGGTACCCCAGCAAACCATTAAGTGTTCAGGTACTACCCTGGAGTACCGGTGGGTGTACCAATACTACCGCAGAGTACCGGTGGGTGTACTGGTTCTACCCCAGCATATCAGGTAGGGGTGCCAGGCCAACAACAGAGCATCAGGTAGGGATACCGGGGCTAACCCGGAGGTTCAGGTAGGAATGTCTGGTCTACACCGCGCGCCCGTAAGGTCAGCAGGGGTACCCCAGCAAACCATTAAGTGTTCAGGTACTACCCTGGAGTACCGGTGGGTGTACCAATACTACCGCAGAGTACCGGTGGGTGTACTGGTTCTACCCCAGCATATCAGGTAGGGGTGCCAGGCCAACAACAGAGCATCAGGTAGGGATACCAGGCCTAACATGGAGGGTCAGGTAGGAATGTCTGGTCTACACCGCGCACCCGTAATGTCATCAGGTGTAACCGAGTGAACCAGTAAGGGTTCACGTACTACCTCGGAGTACCGGTGGGTGTACCGATACTACCATAGAGTAACGGTGGGGGTACCGCTACTACCCCAGAAGGTCGGGTATGGGTGCCAAGCCTAATGGGGAGCATCAGGTAGGGATACCGGGTCTAACCTGTGGGGTCCGGTAGGGAGGCCAGGTCTAATCCAGCGTGCACGAAGGGACAGCTGGTGTTCTCTGGCGCATCACAAAGGGTTCCGTTCCAACCCCAGAGTACCGGTGGGGGAACCGGTTCTACCTCGAAACATTGGGTAGGTATACCAGGCCTACCCCGGCGGGTCAGGTAGGAAGGGTGGGTCTAAAGCGGCGCGCCCGTAGGGTCAGCAGGTGTACCCCGGCGCACCAGTAAGGGTTCTGGTACAATCCAGGAGTACCGGTGGGTATAGAAAAACTACCGCGGAGTACTGGTGGGTGTACCGGTACTACCCCAGATTGTCGGGTAGGGTGCCAGGCCTACCGCAGAGCATCAGGTAGGGATACCGGGGCTAACCCGGAGGTTCAGGTAGGAATGTCTGGTCTACACCGCGCGCCCGTAAGGTCAGCAGGGGTACCCCAGCAAACCATTAAGTGTTCAGGTACTACCCTGGAGTACCGGTGGGTGTACCAATACTACCGCAGAGTACCGGTGGGTGTACTGGTTCTACCCCAGCATATCAGGTAGCGGTGCCAGGCCAATAACAGAGCATCAGGTAGGGATACCGGGCCTAACATGGAGGGTCAGGTAGGAATGTCTGGTCTACACCGTGCACCCGTAACGTCATCAGGTGTAACCCAGTGAACCAGTAAGGGTTCACGTACTACCTCGGAGTACCGGTGGGTGTACCGATACTACCATAGAGTAACGGTGGGGGTACCGCTACTACCCCAGAAGGTCGGGTATGGGTTCCAAGCCTAATGGGGAGCATCAGGTAGGGATACCGGGTCTAACCTGTGGGGTCCGGTAGTGAGGCCAGGTCTAATCCAGCGTGCACGAAGGGACAGCTGGTGTTCTCTGGCGCATCACAAAGGGTTCCGTTCCAACCCCAGAGTACCGGTGGGGGAACCGGTTCTACCTCGAAACATCGGGTAGGTATACCAGGCCTACCCCCGCGGGTCCGTTAGGAAGGGTGGGTCTAAAGCGGCGCGCCCGTAGGGTCAGCAGGTGTACCCCGGCGCACCAGTAAGGGTTCTGGTACAATCCAGGAGTACCGGTGGGTATAGAAAAACTACCGCGGAGTACTGGTGGGTGTACCGGTACTACCCCAGATTGTCGGGTAGGGTGCCAGGCCTACCGCAGAGCATCAGGTAGGAATACCGGGGCTAACCCGGAGGTTCAGGTAGGAATGTCTGGTCTACACCGCGCCCCCTTGAGGTCAGCAGGGGTACCCCAGCAAACCATTAAGTGTTCAGGTACTACCCTGGAGTACCGGTGGGTGTACCAATACTACCGCAGAGTACCGGTGGGTGTACTGGTTCTACCCCAGCATATCAGGTAGGGGTGCCAGGCCAACAACAGAGCATCAGGTAGGGATACCAGGCCTAACATGGAGGGTCAGGTAGGAATGTCTGGTCTACACCGCGCACCCGTAATGTCATCAGGTGTAACCCAGCGAACCAGTAAGGGTTCACGTACTACCTCGGAGTACCGGTGGGTGTACCGATACTACCATAGAGTAACGGTGGGGGTACCGCTACTACCCCAGAAGGTTGGGTATGGGTGCCAAGCCTAATGGGGAGCATCAGGTAGGGATACCGGGTCTAACCTGTGGGGTCCGGTAGGGAGGCCAGGTCTAATCCAGCGTGCACGAAGGGACAGCTGGTGTTCTCTGGCGCATCACAAAGGGTTCCGTTCCAACCCCAGAGTACCGGTGGGGGAACCGGTTCTACCTCGAAACATTGGGTAGGGATACCGGGCCTACCCCGGCGGGTCAGGTAGGAAGGGTGGGTCTAAAGCGGCGCGCCCGTAGGGTCAGCAGGTGTACCCCGGCGCACCAGTAAGGGTTCTGGTACAATCCAGGAGTACCGGTGGGTATAGAAAAACTACCGCGGAGTACTGGTGGGTGTACCGGTAGTACCCCAGATTGTCGGGTAGGGTGCCAGGCCTACCGCAGAGCATCAGGTAGGGATACCGGGGCTAACCCGGAGGTTCAGGTAGGAATGTCTGGTCTACACCGCGCGCCCGTAAGGTCAGCAGGGGTACCCCAGCAAACCATTAAGTGTTCAGGTACTACCCTGGAGTACCGG